>NW_019525506.1:454095-458034 GCF_002814215.2 Seriola lalandi dorsalis
AATACTGTGAAAGTATCAAAGCCTCAGTCCACAGAGAAATGCACACAGCCTGTATTCAGAAACTGAGCCTTTGTGATGTCACAACGAAGCAGCCACCAAGCCCCGCCCACCTGGACCCACCATCCAAACTTGGCAGGATCTGTTTTCCCTGGATGTGAAATCTAGTAATTTTTCTTCCATGCACTCGCCTTAACGTCACCACCGATCCTTCGTCTGCTGTCCCAATCAATCCCTTCTTTCAATCCCCTCGCCATATTCCACTCTTGCTGTCCCAGCTGCCCAATCAACCACCTCCCTTATGGCCTCGACCTCTGGCCTCGACGCACACTAGCACTGTACCCGTCCGCTTCGAGAGTCTAGCGGCCAAAACTGCAAAACCGCACACGGTCTCCCCCGATGCCGCCGGATGATTCTTCAGTTTGCTCCAGAACCAGGTCTAAGGCTTCGGTCTACAGCTTCACACAGAATCCAGCCGGAGGATTTCATTCTGAATTTGATCATTTGTTCGGCTCATTTCATCGCTGACCAGCCGTCGCCATTACAGGTGAGTTTTTACCAAGCTACAGCAGGCGGAGTCTCTCTTCTGATTGGCTGACTGAGGAGATGTAAAACTACATTGAGATGGTTTTTGGTACTTAAAACCACAAATATACTGTATCATCTTACAGCTATTGAAACTTCACATGACACAGGCTTTTCCTGCAGAACGAGGGGAAGCCATTACGAAACCAAAAACTAGAAAGTTCGCCCTGTTGGTTTCAGATCCATCCTCAGAGAAGAACACGGGACGAGTGATTTACAGAGCAGGTACGAGCGGTAGCAGACGGATAAATGACTTTTAATTTGAGTGAGACTGTGAGTCTCCAGGTGACGGGTGTTTCCTGTTCTGGGCTGGTGCGTGTGTTTGACTTTAACTGCGTCATGAACTCATTATTTATGCTTCTCTGAACTGTTTGTACAACTGTAGTCTTTACGTCTGGTGTGTATGCCTATCTGTGCATATATATCTGGCTGTGGTACGTACGTCTGTATGTGTGTGTGCATGTGTGTGTGCATGTGTGTGTGTGATAGCAGTCAGGTGAGTCGTCCTGGCTCCAGGCTCATTTCCTCGGCACTAAGAATAACCAGCAGCATGAACAGGCTGTTTTCACTCGCCTCATTCTCTCTGATTACAGATAGGACCTCCACTTTCTTATCGCTCAGGGTTCCCAAACACACACACACACACACACACACACACACACACACACACACACACACACACACACACACACACACAATACAGCCACTCACAGGACCACACTGCAAAAAATGTCACTGGTCAGTCCAGACTCCTTTACTTATTCTTGCGTTGTGGAAACAGACTCAAACTTTATCAGAATTAGGCTGAAACAAACAATTATAAATATTTCATTGTTGATTAATCTGTCAATTATTTTCCTGATAAATATAAAATGTATTAATAATAAATTAATCGTTGAGTCTTAAAATGTTAGTAAATAGTGAAAGAAAAGTACTTGAATTTGTTTTAAAGAACACCAGAAAACATTTGAGAGGCCAGACATCATCAAAAATTAGTCAAACGATTAATTGATAATCAAAATAGCTGCCGATTAATTTTCTAATTGATTCACTGATGCATTTTGAACAAAATCACAATTATTGAAACTGCTGCCAGTTTTAGTGAATTAACCTTTTGCTCTTCTTTGGGGGGATTTAAGTCAATTTCGCTGAAGTGCGACACAGAACTCCTGACTTCTTAAAAACATAAGGAGAAAGTGTTGACGTTTGGTGACGCTGTTAACAAAGTCAGGGGGCGTGTCCTCTTGGTCAGGGTTACGTTAACTGGATCTTACACTCAGCCTATGACAATAAGTTTAGAGAAGCTCCATCAAAACTGAGAAAACTGCTGAGGTGACATCACCCAGTGATTCTGGCTTGGCCTCAAAGACTATTATTTCCATTATTAATTAATATGTTGATTATTTTTTATTATTATTTTTGTCACAGAGCTCGAGGTAACGTCTTCAAATTGCTCGTTTTATCTGTCCAGCAAATACTGTTTTTATTAAGAAAATGGCTGAAATGATGAATCATTATCAAAATATTTGTTCATTTCTTTCAAGTCGTAGATGAAAAGTGAGGGATCCCGTGTTTTTTGGACTTTAACCCAAACCGGGGTCTTTAACTCTGCATATCTCGGCTTCTCATGCATCAATCTGTACATTGTTTTGTTGTTTTTAATTGACTTTATTTCTCAAGTCTCATAACTTTAAGGAAGTGAAATACTACAGGGTCACAGTCAGAGGTGAAACTGTGGATTCAGATGAAGCCATGACATATTTCAGGGAAGTGTGGCTCATTTTTCAGACACTTGACAGAAGTTCGTTTTCACGTTGCAAACTGAACTTTGGAAAAATGTCTATTTGACTCACTGACAAATGCTCGTTTCAGGGCTTTCCAGGAAACAAAACACACAGATGTCATTGTAGGATTTATAACTGTACAGTGAGCCATCTCACTCTGCCACGTTTCAGTGTTTAGTTTCCAGGAAATTAAGAATTTGTCAAGAAGTCAGATGCTCTCTGCTCTCTGTGTTGATTCTCAGCCTGAACAATGTGTTTTTTTTTTATGGAGGATATTTTTTGCAGCGGAGAGAAAACACACAGCAGATACAGCAGATCTCTATCACTGAATCCAGGGGCACAAGACTGGAGAGTGAATGACTACCAATCACAAGATTACTGTAATCTCATTACAAACTGATAGCTACTAAATTCCCTGTACGACCATTTAAAAACACACAGTGGACCACAATGTAAGAATATCAAAATATACATAATGCTGCTGCTGTGACGTCTTTGATTTACAGACAAGGACAGGATTCTTTATAGCAGTTTTTTTTCTAAACAAAGTTCACTTTACTGGGTCTAATGGTCTCAAAACAAGCTAACACCCACACCACTTCAAGCGTCTGCAGGTTCATTAGTTGGATAAATTGTAGATATATTTTGAGAGCAAAAACCTACAGGTTCACAGTATTATTCTTCTATTTCAATATTTTACATTAAAGGTCCCATCCAGTGTAAAGGTCTGTGTCCATGTGTAGTGTGATTATAGATCAGCTCTAGCTTCTATATTAATACTGTGAAAGTATCAAAGCCTCAGTCCACAGAGAAATGCACACAGCCTGTATTCAGAAACTGAGCCTTAAAACCAGCCGTCAGGACTTCTGGAACTTTGTGATGTCACAACAAAGCAGTCACCAAGCCCCGCCCACCTGGACCCACCATCCAAACCTTGCAGGATTTGGTTTCTCTGAGTGTTTTTTACCTGAAATCTGCTTTATTTTTATTGGATCACTCAGAAAACAGTCAGCCAATCGAAAGAGAGGCTCAGAGCCTCCTCTCTTCTGATTGGTTGACTGACCTGTTGTTACTAGAGCTGCAGAGAGAAACCTGAGAGAGGAGATGTAAAACTACACTGAGATGGTTTTTACATCTTCTAATGGATCAACACTTCAAATAAAACACAGAAGAAGAAGAAAATCTGATTAAAGTTAGTTTTCAGGCCTCACTTCCTTTAAAATGTGCATCAGAAACAATGTTTTTCGCTAAATAAGTAATTGACTCTGACAGTTGGTGTATCACTTTACAGACAAGTGAACTGAGTTTCATTCCCATGGATTTCAACACTATTACCTCATGTTCGTTGCTCAGCGCTCCCACACAGCACAGGGCGTTTGACGAATACACGTTTTAACATAAAGAAGAAGAATATTCAAAGTTTTGCGTCCGTGCCAGCAGACGTCACATTCGTCAGATCTCACGCTGGAAACGATAGTGCGTGGGTGCAGGAGAGCTGAGCCGGACCATTCCAAGCTAAATACATAAAATCTCACCCACCCCAACCTTGATCCCCCTCCCTCCCTCCCCTCCC
>NW_019525506.1:458181-512381 GCF_002814215.2 Seriola lalandi dorsalis
AACTCTTGACTGTGGTCCGAGTCTGACAACATGGTGATTTTCCCACAGGAAAATAAAAACATAAACTTTGACACAACATGTTTTTGAATCAGGGGATCAAAGTTGTGAGAGGAGAGGCTTCGTGGGATCCGCTGGACGTGAAGCAGGAAAAAGGCTCCATTAGTATTTTCAGAGAGTTAATCAGAAATACAATCGCACACACGCAGGAAGTGGAGGCAGAAAAACAAGAGGCAGCGCAATGTTTCTTCAGCGTGTATGAGAAAAAGATCTACATCTACATTTTTTCACCCACAGTAAAATAAAATAACAAAACTGACACCAACCAAGTCACAAGAAATAAAAAGGAGAGACTAAAGAAATAAAATTAGCATCAGTAGTTGTCAAACAGTCGACTCTGCAAATAGCAACAAAAAACAAATTAACTACCACAGAAAAATTATAAAGTCATTATTGATATCATTTGTTTGAAGTCATTTAGCAAATCTATATTTGAGATTAAAGGTTAATTCTTAAGTATTAACTTAAGGTCTACGCCTGACTTCCTTATGGATCTTTAGGACGGTTTTAGGATTCAGGACAAGGTTGGATATCGAGTCTGACCCTGTGTCAACTGAGCGAATCCTGCTTTTAGGGAATATTCACCACTGAAGAATCAACATGATGAGTCCTGCTTCATCACCGCACCTTAAAGAGGGTTTCTGTGATCGAATATAATCAATCATTTTTTTCAGTTTTGTACCACACCTTCAATGCCTAGGTTGCATTGTATCTCGTATTTCTAATTTATCTTATTTATTTTAGATTCTTGTGCTACTACTTTCCTCTACGGGGGATCAATAAAGGTACAAAAACATTTTTATTTCTTGTTCCATCCGGATTGGTTGGTGCGTCCAAATGTTATGTCAGAGGCGTTTTAGGGATGAAATGGTCAAATCATCAAAACCCAGTTAGATCATCACAATATTTTGGACATGAGGTCCACATCGACACAAATCAACATGTGTGTTGGAGCTTTCATCCACAGCATCTCTCAGTTATGTCAGAGCTACATGCTGGCGTTTGTGGACGTCACCGGGGACAATCGCTCATTGTACATTGGGGACATTGAGTGTACTCTCTCCCTCCCCTGATCAATAACTTTCATGTGAGCCTCATCAATTGCATCAAACGCAAAACAGTCAACGTCATGTGAGCACGGCGGGAACGGTCACTTGGCTCGGAAACAGCGCGGTCATGTGAGCCAAATAAAGCAGGACTCTGTGCTGTGGGACGCGCCAGAGACAAGAGACGGAGGAATGCAGAACATGTGGAGGGATTACAGTCGTCACATTAAATAAAAAAACAAAAAAACATCTGGAGTGATTCTATCATCAGCCACAGCTGGAGACACTGTAATCACACCACAGATTACCTGTCTGGATTACAAACTTTAAAAATCAAACTGCTCAAGCTTGTTGAGTACGAGCCGATGTGTTAAAACATCTTCTGAATGGCTGCTTCTTGAGTTTATTGTAAATAAGTTTGAATTATTGCCCAGTAAACATGAACTTTCATAACAACAAAAAATTAGCTGCAAAAACAGCAATTGAGTGGATTTCATAAGTGACTCCACTCAAGTGTCTGAGCCTCGGGTTCAACTTTGGTGAAACACAAATTCACCAGCCATCAATTTTATATAATCGTCCTCTGCTGGAGAACGAGCCGCTCCACAAAACAACACAACACAAATCATCGGGTACTTATGAAATCATGAGACGGCCTCCTCGTGGGTTAATGGTGACACAAACAAAAATCATATCTGCTGCCTGTGCATCAGCTTTCAAGAGCCCCGAGGTTTATCAACATCTGTGAGCGACGATCACGAGTGAAATGTGACGTTGTGCTTTGTGTGTAAATTTATTGATTGATATTTTAAGAGGTATTTCACTTGTTACTGAAGGTCTGAGATGCTGGAGAGGGAACGCTATGGTTTTCTTTTATGCTAATGTAACCGTAGTTATTGTACACAATTGAGTTAGGTTAGTTATGGGTAGATCGTTAAGATTTTAACAGTACTACTTTTATCAATAAGGTACTTTAACAGGACTATTATCGGCACTTTTTGTGATTTCATAAGAGAAAAATAAACTAATTAAGAACAGAATTAAGAATTGCTTGAATGGTCTTAATCAGAAAACGGAGTTGGTGAAATAAAATGTGAGAACTTTTATGTCACAGTAACAAAGAGCAGAACCAATAACGTTATCAATACTCTGATCATTAAACATTTAGCCCCAGGGCCTGTTTAATACCAGGTTTAGGTACCCATCGCTAGTGTTAATCATAACTATGATATATATATATATATAATATTTCAGTTTATTATATTATATATTTATATATATTATTTACTTGAGTCTATTAGGGCTGAACAATGAATCGAAGTATTATAGAAATGATAATGTGACCAAGTGAAATTTCTAAATAAAAAGAGCTGCAATTTTTGAATAAAGGCGAAATGTGTCACAACAGACCATAAATGAAGCGTTGTGTTGCCACAGTGACGCCCCCGGTCCACAGATCATATTCTCCAGAGGTAAAAGGAACATGTTTGTTCAGTACAAGCCCCGACAAAAAGTCACATCCTGATCATTTTTATTTTATTTTTTTTGTGAAAATGAAAATGCAAAAACGATAATTCCCACTGAAATCGCAGTATCTGCCAAAATAATGATAATAACTATGATTTTTTTTTTTCGCATATCAGTTGCCGCATGCTGATTTTATAGGTGTAACATTTAGGTTGCTCATGTACAACTTCCTTTAGTGTGGAGTACTTTTGGTTCCCACCTGCTGTTGTTTACGGAGGACAGGTATGAAGAAATATAGTAGTTTAGCAGTATAATAATAGAAGTAGTATTATAGTATAGTATATGTGTATACCGTCTAAACAATTAAGTTGTGTTCACTGTCCTGCCGTGTTGGCGGAGGTTAAAGAGCCTGGAGAACCCACCGAGAAATCAGGGTTACAGCAACATACACTGTTCAGGAAATACAGATAGAAACAGATAAGTAATAATGCAAACAACTCATAAAGTATCTTGCCACAATGATTATAAATGAAATGAATATGTGTTTTCAATATGCTGTAAAATACAAAAAAATGGTCTTTTGAAACCACGTGACACGGACTTGGCGCAACCAGGACCCGTCGCAGACATGAGGATTCGACCAGGCGCCATCCAGAACGCGACAACACATCCTCCTCTCATCCCGTATCCGGGGTCATTAATGGGTCATAAAGGATGGAATAGTTTGTCTCTATTAGATTAGACTTTCATAACTGCACAGTAACAAACAGTTTGATGTTGCATTTTTCAGACGTTTTGGTACCAAATCAATCCAAAAGACAGTAAATCACAACATCTCATTTTAATCATTTGATTACACCTCGATATTTACAATTAACTGCAGCAGTAACTTGTTCGGGACACATGCTGAGGAGCAGACGGCTCAACCAGAGTGAAGAAAACTCAGCCCTTTCATTCAGACTTTTTCTTCTAGTGTCAGTGATCTGTTGTGGTCTGGGGGTTAAAGCAGAGCTGTATCGCACTGACTCGCATCGCTGTCCAGGAAAAATAACACTCAAAACTGCAAAGAGTGAGACTTTTGATGCGTCAGCTCTGATTGTACAACGTCAAATTGGAAATGTTTTTTTGCAGATTTGCGTCATTTCCTCCCGACAGCCGCGACAGGAGAAGATCACAGACAGGCCAGACGGTTTTCTGCAGGTCATTCTTGTTTTCTGACATGAACTTTGGCAAACAGGAAATTTTTGCCCTCATGAAAACAAAATAAAACAAGATAAGCCATCTGTGTTACACAACAGCAGCCAGGAAACGGAGACAAGGAGTACAGTCAGTAAATTGCGTTCAGTAGCATCATGAGACAGAAACGTCGATCCAGACAGAACCAGAATCATGCAGGTAAAGTCTGACTGTGTGTGTGTGTGTGTGTGTGTGTGTGTGTGTGTGTGTGTGTGTGTGTGTGTTTTCACAACCGATCAAGCAGGAATCAAACACTTACATTTTCATAGCAGACACTGTAAACAGACATACTGAGGGCAGCAGCGACGCTGGGACAGCAGCTGGTGCGTCTCTGGAAACGTCCTGCAGGTAAAACCCTGAACCCTGACCTCAGTCTGACCTCTGAACCCCCTGTGGTGAAAATGCCTGTTTGTGTGTCTCTATAGGGGAGATGCAAAAATAAAAAAAATAAAAAATTCCTCACAACATCAAGGCAACAGTTACTTTTAAAGTCACAATGAAATAAAACATGAAACTTTTTACATGAAAATTGAATTACAATCAATTTAATGTGAATATCTACAATTTCAACAGAGCAGCAAACTCTGCTGAGGAAGATCATGTGATACGACCGAAAGCTTCAAATCTGCTATTAAACGGGCCCCGTGGTGAGTTTTCCAACATCAAGAATGAACATTTTTAAACTAATTTCCCTTGTGATGGCACACACACCTGTGACAATAAATGTAGATTTTTCACATTTTTCAAATCTTTATATCAAAATTATATGTGGAATTTATTTTATATTAATAACGTACAACATGACCTTGTGTGTGCCCTACAGAGAAGCTTAAGTTGAGAAATAAATAAGAGTTTATTAACATTTTCAGATTAACTGTCGTCGTTTTATGTCTTTTTATCCCCAAAATCATCAGGATAAACCAAACCTAAAATCTTCACTCTGCCTTTAATAATCTTCAGGGACTTTGAGGGAAGAAATACATCATAGATAAACTTTTTCTGTAGCTTTTCAGTTCAATATTTGTTAATACCTTCCTTGAAATCAACATAATAAATGAATATACCATTTATTAAGTTTAAATATGTGAATTAAAAGTACAGTAGCTTGACCGCAATAAATAATTTCAGTTCCACAAGCGGACACAAGCTGAGATGGCAATTAGCCAACTGCTGCTCTGCTAAGCTAGGCTAGTCAACGTTTAGCCAGGTTTTAGTTAGTCTCCATCACAGCTGAAATTAGCTATTGTTGGATAACAAACTAAACTTATCAAGATGTTATTTGTCATTGCCAGGTGACAGTTGAGTAGCAAAAGCAAACATGTAGCCTAGTTTTAGCTACAGCTAGCTACGGCTAGCTCATCTGTTAGCTTGAACCGGATGTAGCTCTCTTGTTTTAGCGGTCTTGTTCTTTCTCTGTGGAAAAGCAGCGAGTGCGGCAGCAGGCTCTAATTTTGGTACATTTACACTTACTACTTTCCCTGTCAATTAAACCAATAAATAAACGACATTACCAGACACAACTTTTAACTGTGGTTTGTTTCGAGTGTTTTACATTTTACATGCAGTTTTCAGGAAAATTATATATTTTTCTAACATAATATTTCTTAGATGGTAAAACTGACGTTACTAAATATAAAGTTAAATCACAGTTCACATCATTAAACCCCAAGACGAAGACTCCACGTAGATTATGTTTTCCAACCAAAGATATTCATTTAATTTGATATTTTGCTTGAAAAACTAATCATTTTAATAATCAAAAAAGCTGACAGTTATTTTTCTGTTGATCAACTAATCAATTATTCAACTTATTGTTTCAGATTCAATTGAGATTTATCCATAGTGTAATTAAGGAGCCTTGAAAATCATCCCCAGACAAAAAGAGCACCAAAAGTATTTGTGTGGTGTCCATATATTTTTGGCCATACAGCATTACATCATGAAAAATCCTCCCATCTAGTTTCTTTCTCTCCCCTTTTCCACAAATAAGTAAAATTCAGGAGCAAGACGCTCTCAGAGATGCCATTTCATTGTGACTTTAAAACCAAACTACATCTTCAATCTTAATCTAAAAGTCCTCAAACTTCCTGCTGCATATAAAGAAACACTTTTCCTTCTTCTCAACACTGTAAAAAAAACCCAGGTTCAGTCTCAGTGCAGCACGTCTTAGCTGTGACAAATAAATTATCCTGTTAGAAAAACATAACACTTTACCCACATAATTATCTTTAACCCCAGAGATCTACTTTACATCAGGGGCCGCCAAAAATCCCCCAAAGGACTCAGTTTGCTGCTGTTTAAATATTTAGTGTATTTACATGACGCCAAAAAGCCACAAGCCACCGGCTCTTAGAAAAAGTGCTCTGACCCTCTTACACTCTGGAGGTCTGGCTCGTGAAGCACAGCCATAAACTCCTCTCCTCCACTTTGCACTGATCTGAGCCGCCGCCAGCTGCTAGACGACTTAAAAAGAGAGAGAGAGAGAGAAAGAGAGAGAGAGAGAGAGAAGCAACAAATTTACAGATTACAATGAAGTCAGTCTTTGCATGAGATCGCCCTGTGATCCCGGCAGACAGCAGATTCATCATTAACACTGACACAACTGCACAACAGGTCAGGAGGTGACTATCTTATGACACTACGTGGCTTTTGATTTAAGGGTCACATACTGTTTCAGCTGAGAGCAAAGCAAAACAGCCCGGAGGCTTAAAAACAACTGCTGATAAACCTGAGGAGGAAACGCAAAGAGAATAAAACTCTCCAAAATAAATATCATTTATTGTCTCATTGACGAGGATGCGCCGCTACCGTCTGCTGGCGGGAAAACTTCCCGGGCTCAGCGGTCATCTTTAGAAAGTAAAGCTAATTCTTAAATCAATATTTTCATGTGAAACCCGAGACTGTGTAAACAGCTTCCCACCAACTTCAAAAGAGAGGAATCCTTTTGATAAACCTCAGTCTTCTCTCTGGGAAATGAGCTTAAGGTCCATCAGATACACATCTGTAACTCACACACACATATCGATCGCTGATTAACAGATGATTTCTTCATGAAGGATTTTTCATACACACATTAGTATCTGGAATTCCCTAAGGGGAAACAGATCAGTAGTCTGTTTCAAGTGTTTTTGTTTTTTTTGCATCACCTACTTCTACCCTGAAAGAACCAAGACAATTTGCAGATTTTTTTCAGTCAAGCTTGAAAAGATTTAAAACAATTTTTTTTTTTGCATTTCAGTGAATTGCACAACACAAGTCGTGCTGTGCTTTCCTTTTTTTGTTTTTTTGCTTTTTTTTTTTTTTGCTTCTGGGAGTTCTTAAGTCAATGCAGGCCTCTGGACTAACATACATGAACCTTATTCCTACAGTCCACTCTTCTTCTTCTTCTTCTTTATTCCATCCGCTTGTGATCCTTGCTGCTGTCAAAGAGCAGCGAGACCCAGCTTCCTCTTTCCACAAAAATCAGCCTTCGTGACGACCAGCAGGCTTCTGCACGGGCACCTCTCCGCGCTCCGTGCAGGAGGTCCTCGACGCATTTTACTGCCGGACCAAAAAGACCTGTGTCATGCCACGCAGCTGAGAGCAAAGCACACGCACAGAGGGCCGAGCCTCCAAAGTGACCGAACCGAATCCATCGTCGTCGAGGATCATACTTGGCATCGAGGGGCTGAGCGGGGGCTGACGGGAACCGGGGCTTTTTTGGCGTCCGTGCAACCGAGGCAGGAAGGAAACAACGGGCTAAAGAGGCGGCCGAGACCTTTCCGGAAGACGCTGTTGGAGAGGCTGTAGATGAGACAGTTACAGAAGCTGTTGCTAATCGCCAACCACGTGGTGAAGAAGGACGCCACCTTATGTTGATACAGTCCGGCGCTCTCGAGGAGGAAGTAGAGGATGTACGGCATCCACAGCACGTAGAAGACGCTGGTGATGCGGAACAGCACCATGGCGTAGCGTTTGTCCGGGCAGCCTTCACACCGCTCCCCACGCTCGCCTTTATCGCCCTCCGCTTGCGAGCTGAAGCGGGCGTGGCGCTGGGTGATCTCCCTCGTGTGCTGCCGGCAGATCCTGAATATACTACCGTAGGTGAAGCAGACGGTGAGCGCTGCCGGGGCGTAGAGCAGCGCCACAATGAAGGTGCTGAACCCAGGGTTAGTTTTCCAGGAGTCGGCGCACCACTGAAATATGTCCCCGTGGTAACCTGGCTTCCCCCAGCCGAAGAAGGACGGCAGGAAGATGGAAGCAGAGTAAACCCAGACGAGGACGATGCACACCCTCAGCCGGCAGGGCGTCACCAGCGTGGCGTACGACAGCGGGCGGGTAATGGCGATGTAGCGGTCTACGCTGATGCACGCCAGCGACGCCATGGAGACGCTCTTCAGCACAGAAACCATGTAACCAAACGCCTTGCAGGTGAATTCCTCGTTCAGGCCGCGGAGGTAGTGGAGGAGGGACAGCGAGGGCACCAGGCAGCTCACGCCCACCAGCAGGTCGGCGTAGGCCATGGTTTGGATGAAGTGGCTGGTGGTGTGGTGGTGCAGCAGGGGGGCACAGTGGAAGACGAATATCACCACCAGGTTGCCGGCGATGATGAGCACAGTGAGGAAGAGGATGACGACCACCTCCAGCACACAGGTATCCAGGCTGTGGGAGTAACCCACGGCGCCCAGCAGGCAGAACGGCGGAGAGCTGCTTTGGTTCGCATCGGAGGAAGAGTTCATGTTTGGACTAGACGAGGGAAGGAGGAGGGGGAGGGGGGTGGGGGGGTTTCAGCTCAACTCAACCGTCATCCTGTCATCCAAGTCTCTCTCTCTCTCTTTTTATCCTTAATCCTGAAGTTACTCGTCCCGTCTTCGGCTCAGAAAACAAAGCGTGCCTCCTGTTCTTCTTAAATCAGCATCTTCTGTGCCTCAGCGGGCAGGGAGCCCATCCTTAAAGTAGCAGTAGTCCATCGGTGCATGGAAACCACAGCCCGGCTCCGCTGCTGCTGCTGCTGCTGCTGCTGCTGCTGGGGGTGAGATTTGTGCATGTGTGCGACCACAAGAGGCAAAAGAAAATCCCCAACGTACAACAAGAGATGCCAGTCTGATGCTGCAGTGCAAGCCGTCCTCTCCTCGCTGCTGTTTATCATCCCCCCCCCCCTTCCTCTTCACTACAAATCCTGAGGTAAGCACTCTGCTCCGGTACGCAGCCGCCGAAAAAACCCAGGCATCCACTTCCACCCGTTAGAGTTCTGGCTCTACTGAAGCGAGAGGGAGGGAAAAAAAAAACACACACAATGCCGAAATGTCCCGGCAGCTCCGACGTTAACACTCCTCCATGCCGCCGGTCACGGGCGCCTCAGCAAACAAAATAAGACAGTCCAAACAAACGGCGTCAGATGTGGAGGTAGCAGCCTCGTCCATGGTCCGTTGTCAGGGATGAACACACACATGCAGCGTCTCGAGTCCCGGAGACAGGTGATGGATCATGTCACCAGGGACTTCTCTGCTCCGCGAGGCTTCTTGTGAGGTTGAGAAGCAGCCGGCTTCCCTCCAGTGTGTGTGTGTGTGTGTGTGTGTGTGTGTATGTGTGTGTGTGAGAGAGAGAGTGAGTGTGCATGAATGTGTGTGTATGAGAGAGAGAAAAAGAGAGAGAGAGAGAGAGAGAGAGAAAGAGAGAGAGAGAGTCAGGCAGTCAGGCTGCCTCTCCTCTGCTGTAGTGGCAGTATAGTGATGATGCAGCACTGCCACTGCTGCTCGCTCTCCTCCCCCTGCTCGCTCGCCCATTCTCTCTCTCTCTCATACACACACACACACACACACAAACACACTGGTGCGCCCTCCCCTTCACTCTCTCTTTCTCACACACACACACACTTTTCCTCCCCTCCCTTTCTCCTTGCTTTCTTTTGTAAAGCCTTTCCCCTTCTTTTCTCTTTCACACTCCGACTCCCCTCCTCTTCCTCCCTCCTCTTCCTCCCTCTATCTTGAATTTTTTTTTCCCCATCTCCCTTCTTCCTCACTGGCTCTGTATTACCACTGCACAACACATGACTGTAGGAAAATCTTTTGAGAGGAGGATAATGGGTTTGATTTGCGCTTCAGTGTCTTGATCATAAACATTAGTCTGAGGAAACAGACGTCACTCAACTGCTTTACTGTTTCAGTTTCATACAGTTGTAAACTGGTTCTGTTTGTGTTTTGGATGGTTGGAAAAACATGAAGATGTCGCCTGAGATTAAGATCAATCAAGAAATCGATGAGTCAATCGACAAAATAAATAATCTGAAACTATTTTGAAAATCGATTGGTAGGATTAAGATCTCGTCTCAGTTTCATTGTGTTCAGGTTTCTGATGTTGGTGGGAAAAACATGAAGAACATGAAAATGTCACAAGCAACTATCCTGATAATTGATTGATCGTTAAAGTATTTTATATGGCAACAACAAAAAAAATGTGATCACCCTCTAAAGCATTTCTGTTTTATATCAAACTAAACATTTTTCACCATTGTCTGACATATTGTAGACAAAACAATTAATCAATTAATCAGTAATTAAAATAATCATCAGTTGCAGCCTTATTTTTTTGATGTGTTCCACGTCCTATAACAACACATCAACAACAACATCCCTCTCCATCTTCCTGTTACTATCACTGTACCTCCCCCGTATCTCCGCATCCCTCCCTCCCGCCCTCATCTCCGTGGACCCCTCGCTCCGCTCGTCAAAAGGAAGCCCCTCCCCCTCCACGTCTCTCAGCCATTCAGCGGCGAGCACCGTCTGTACAGACCCCGCTCACGCCCACCCACGTGCAAACACACGTCCACCCTCCCCGGCAGGCTTCCCGCACACGTATGAAGTGTACCCGTGCAAATGTAACGACATGGCAACACACACGTTTTCAGAGACACATGTATATACACACACACACACACACACACACACACACCTTGAGGGGAGGATAAAGTGAGGGAAATCTTTTGATTAGGAGAGGAGAGCTCCTGCAGCTACCAGCGTGTAATGGAGGGACAGACGGATGAAATGATGGAAGGAAGATGCAGGACGGAGGAAAGGGGAACAAAGACAGAGCCGGTGAAGGCGTGAAAGAAAAGGGAAGACTGGAAAAAGGCACCGATGTGATCTCACACACACACACACACACACACACACACACACACACACACACACTAACAAGAGCAGCAGGATCAGCCAGATGCCCCCTGCAGAGTGAAACACTCCACAGCAAGACCACGGCTGTACGACATAAAACATTTAAAGAATCGTATTATTACATATTTCTCCACTTAGCCCTGTCGGTGTCTCGTCACGTAGCTCGTTCTAGTTTTGTCTTGGAAGTTTTTGTGTGTCCTTGAGGTTCCTGCCTCCACCCAGCACAGTGAAGATGAGTGGAGTTTCTTTGTCTTTCGAAAAACAACCATTACTTACACCTGTTCAGCTGCTCGTTAACGCAAATATCTAATAGGCCGATCACATGGCAGCAACTCAATGCATTTAGGGACGTAGACACGGTCAAGACGACCAGGTGAAGTTCAAACCGAGCATCAGAATGAAAAAGAAAGGTGATGTTAGTGACTTTGACCGTGGCGATCTACTATTTTCACGCACAACCATCTTTGGGGTTTACAGAGAGCGGTCTGAAACAGAGGAAATATCCAGTGAGCGGCAGTTCTCTGGGCGAAAATGCCTTGTTGATGCCAGAGGTCAGAGGAGAATGGCCGGACTGGTTGGAGCTGATAGAAAGGAAACAGTAACTCAAATAACCACTCGTTACAACCGAGGTAGGCAGGAGAGCATCTCTGAACGCACAACATGTCAAACCTTGAAGCAGATGGGCGACAGCAGCAGAGGACCACACAGGGTGCCGCTGCTGTCAGCTGAGAACAGGAAACTGAGGCTATAATTCACACGGGCTCACCAAAACCGAACTACAGAAGATTGGAAAAACGTTGCCTGATGTGATGAGTCTCGATTTCTGCTGCGACATTCGGATGGTAGTGTCAGAATTTGGCGTAAACAACATGACAGCATGGATCCATCCTGCCTTGTATCAACGGTTCAGGCTGCTGGTGGTGGTGTAACAGTGTGGGGGATATTTTCTTGGCACACTTTGGGCCCCGTAGTACCAACTGAGCATCATTTGAACGCCACAGCCTGCCTGAGTCTTGTTGCTGACCATGTCCTTCCCTTTAGGACCACAGTGTACCCGTCTTCTGAAGGCTACTTCCAGCAGGATAACGTCACCACGTCACAAAGCTCACACTGGTTTCTTGAACATGACAATGAGTTCGCTGTACTCACATGGCCTCCACAGTCACCAGATCTCAATCCAATAGAGCATCTTTGGGATGTGGTGGAACGGGAGATTTGCATCATCGATGTGCAGCCGACAAATCTGCAGCAACTGCGCGATGCTATCATGTGGACCAGAACCTCTGAGGAATGTTTCCAGCACCTTGTTGAATCTATGTCACGAAGAATTAAGGCAGTTCTGAAGGAAAAAGGGCGTCCAACCCGGTACTAGCAAGGTGTACCTGATAAAGTGGCCGGTGAGTGTATATAAATAATGAATGAATTCAAACTGGTACCTAATTACTTCAATGTACCGTATTGCCTTTTTATTGATTAGATCAGTTTACTGACAAGTTAATAGGACAGGCAATAGGTCAAGCTAAGATTCAAGATTTCAAACTGTACATTTTAAATTCAAACAGATCATTACAGTTAAAATATTTCATTTTTTCACGCGTACCATGAACTATTTCCTACTGGAGGGTTCTGTGCCCAGTCACAACAGAAAATACAAATTATTAACAAAGAGATGTCGGAGAACAAAATCTCACAATAACAACAATAAAATGATGAGAAATATTGAATGGGCGACCACGAGGAAAGTCAAACGACCACACAAGACGAGGCGTCTCAACATCTGTGCTTGGAAGTTACATGGAAATGGTTTCAGCTTGTTGATGTTGCACCACGACAGTTGCAGAGAGTTTCAAGCTATTGATTCAAAACTAATTAATGTGGGATTCCATAATAAACTTCCTTGAATTTCAAATTAAAAGCCACCCTGTAGAGTTTTCTTGTGAACAAAAAGATTTACATTTACATTCAGTTTTCTGTATCCTTGAGGTCTAACAAACACACTGAATGTGTTTTCTTACCCATCATTGATATTACATGTATATATTGATAATTATTCATATCGATCAATATGAAAAAATTATATTTTTGGACATTTTGGCCAATATTTTTGAATAATTCACCAAAACAGGTTTGTTTACAGGTGATTTTAGCATGATATATACTGGTTTATCCTTATGGATGATTTTTCCTGTTATACATATATATATTATGTTGTGTCTTATTGTCTTGACAAGTTTTTCAAAATTATGATTACATTTCAAATGAACTACAGTTCAATACCTAGTTTACTTATTGACATGGCAACACAGAGAAAAGCAGATTTTATCTGTTAAATACAGGCTGCATTGTCTGCTGTGTTGTGCTATCAGATTATAGCTGCACAGCAGTCAGGACAGAAGATGGAAAAGTCTGAGTGCAGCTCTTTGCTCCTCACACTGAGAAATCAGATCTGGGTCAGATCTGGATCACATGCGGGCAAAATAAAACTTTGGTCACTAGCTTGTTACAGCACAGAGGTGACCTGCTTAGCTGCGTACCCTTACAGAAACCCTTGTGATGCTGTATATTATTTTGACTTTTATTTATCCTGTGACAAGCTGCTGCCACAGGAAATGCTGAAGCTCGGAGTATTTTTCTGTGATACCACAAAACATAAAATGCAAAAAACAACAAGTAAAGCAGCAGGTTCTATAACAGCAAACCTGCGTCACTACCAGACTGTGTTGTCTGCTGATTCACCACATCAAACCGATGCAACCCCCGTGAACCGGGGGGGGGGGAGTCATGACGAGAACGTCTTCCCCTTCCAGGCTGGGTGTCTGAACAGAGACACCATTCAGACACTGCTGGGATGTTTTTTTTGGAACCATATGGTGAGCGTTGAGGTGGGAAGGGAAGGCCATGAGCCGCCATGTTTAGCTCTTTGTTTTTGCTTTTAATTCTACAGGTCAAGGGTCAGAGGTGCACATCTGCCTATGTTATGAGACCAAACATTGAACAAGCAGTCAGCTGTCTGACATCTTGTAAGACTTGTTAACACCATGTTACCAAGTCAACGCAACGCTGTTTGGAAATAGCAGGCAGGCCGGCGGGGGGAAGCCACCTTGTGACTAAATGTTTGGAAAGAAGAACTTGTGATACTGCGATTCAATTCCCGGCAGGCAAGATCCGAAAATCACAACTGTTGTGTCACAGCCCTGAAGCAAAGACTGTTACAGAGCAGTGTGAGGACCTGGGGGTCAGAGCGTCTGCGGCAAAGAGCTAAAAGGAAGCTCTTATTGTGGAAGTTCACATTGTGGACGACAATGTTAAGATGAAACTTTCTTACTTTCCTCTTTTTAAACTTTCTTAAACCTTTAAGATGTTTAAACGTTAAGGGACATAGACGTATGTTTTAAACAAACTACACTCAAAATGAGGTTGAGATTCAGATGTTTTATGTAATAAAGAACATGTTCCCACTGTCAAGAAGGCCACTGTGTTTGGACATTTTTACCCAGAGTTTAGCCTTCAAGGCTTTTTGACCACGCTCTGATTTCCGCTCTGAGGTTCGAGGGATCTCTGAAGAGACAACAGATGAAACGGTTACTGGTTTCACGCTATATCATGGTAGAAATACCACAGTTAATGTTACCATTTAAATTTTAATTACAACTATAACTGTGGTCGATTACCGTGGTTAATTAAAAAGCATCAATCAATAACAGCCTCCCAGACGCACGCGTGGCGAGCAACGTGGGTTTGTTATGTGTCAGTTACAACATGGAGGAGGCGGTGACAGACAATTTTCAGACGCCATTCGGTGGCAACGGTGAGGAGACCAGACTTTGCTCTAGGTTCTAGTAGTGGCTTCTCTCCCGCTCTGAGGAACATGGATGTTCTTTGTCTGGTTCTCCCTTGCTAAGTTTGATAGCCATGGCTCCACTCAGAGCTATTACCTTAAGCACTTGGTCATGGCGCCGTCTCCGAGGGCCTCTGGGCAGCTGCGAAGCAGGTGTTTCAAGGATCCTCTTCCTCAACAACATGAGCAGGACGGTGTCTCACTTCTGCCCCAGACGTGGAGGTTTGCTGGACTTCGCGGAACATCGTTAAACGAGTCTGCTTACCAGATGTTGGACCGGGTGATATTTCATTGCAGGGCTCCTTTCTCTCCCATCCCCAACATCCTGCTGGCTTTTATCTCCTCTTCCGGCACAAGATGTTGCCGCTGCTTCCCCTGGACGTGTTCAGTTGGGGAAGTAGTCTTTGCCTGCCCGCCCTGTTGCTAATGACCCCACCAGTGCCTTGTGCCTCAGGCGTGACTCAACCACCTCCAGAGATTTGTCTGCGCTCCATTTCCTGCCTGTTCGAACCCAGATGCCGGCAGATGCCACTTTTGGAGTCCATGACACTGCAAGGTCGATGCTGAGCCACAACCACCGTATATCTATATAACAGCTAAAAGTCTGTCTGTTTCCTGACTGATGTACTCTCTGGAGCTGGTGCCTGTATTCGGCCATACCGTGAAAATTGATTGTGAAAAGATGCATCACTCTGTTTTTTTTTTTTGTAGTTAAACAGAGTTGCAACTCTTCTCTAGAGGAACGATCTCCACCCTGCTCCTCTTGACATCAGCTGAAATAAAGGTTAAGGGGAGGGAGTGCAAAAGGATGGAACTGGAGGTGCTGAACAAAGGTGACCTAATTTTCCTGCCGCTTTTACAATTCAAGTGCAGACAGAAAGGTCAACGCCACAGCAGAGCGAAATGAAACGAGGATGGAAAAAGAATGGGGATTTACATGCAGACGAGTCGTATCTATTATCCGACCGCTGGGTGATTATGTTTTCAAAGGAAGGTCAGATCTGATATTTGGTCTTTTCTTAAATATTAAGCTTCAGTCCGTCAGTCTCACCCACCGAGGATATAACAATATAATTGAAGGTTTTCCCCATCACCATGACAGCAAAACCAGCTGGCAAAGCTGGAGCCCTTCCTCCCATTCACCTAGTGCTAAAATTATTAGAGGATCGAAAGGAAATGAAGTGACAAAGTCACATATCAAAGAAACAAAGTCATCAGTATCTACAGCCTAATTATAGTACTCTGTGTTTTCTCTGTAAGTGATCATTATGGTATGGTAATGTAAATGTACAGTATGAAAACAGACTATTATAGTAGTAAGTAAATACTATGCCAAATAAACCAAAAGAAATACTGTAAAGTAATTTCAATGCAGCTAAAGTGAATAATGTGTAAGAAAAATACCCCATTCTCTTTGTATTTATTGACTATTTTGACAGTTATTTTGCTTGTCTGGTGTTTTTAAAGCGAAACGTTATTTCATTTTTATGTATGTAAATGTACAGAAATGAATCTGTAAGGCATGTCAGGTGCTGTGTGCGAGTCTGGACAGGAACTGCCATGACGCAGATCATGTTTAGGGATGTGCAGGCAGGGGAAGATGGAAGAATACTGCCCGAATGGGTATAACTCATGAATAGTAGATGCAACTTCCTGTGTTGAGTCTGTGAAAGTCTTTATTAAATGACATGTGTAATTGGCGGAGGTTATGCTGATCTGGGATGTGTAAAACTTTATGATACTATAAAAAATTACAAATTTATTAGGCAAAAACAGAAAGGGTTAAAGAAAAATGTCAGTTTTCATATAGAGTTTGAAGTCACGAGGGAGGGCATTCAGTGCAGTTATAGCAAAACATTGAGTATTGGTCAATTTCATTCTACACTGATCATAAAACCAACAGCTTCATATATAATTCATACGCTCCATCATCAATCGTGTTCATACATTCTCTCTCAGGTAACTTTCCCCCATTTTCAGCCAGCTCCTCTTATTTTTCCAGAGAAATGATGTGACCCTTGAGAGCTCCTGTCCAAATTGAATTAACCTCAGGCACATGGTTCATTAGGGGAAGGCCTGCCTGGTGCCACAGACAATTAGCTTTTACAGCGCGAGTCTGCACGGCCAATACTGTGTCCTCGCTGTCTACAGACGCACAAACACAGGCCACGGACGCACAACACGCCATTAGCCTGTTACTGTCAGAACATGAAGAAAACGTCATGATGACAGATGACGCTACAGCAGCAGCAGCAGGAGGAGGAGGAGGAGGAGGGGGTTATCAGAACACATGTTCAGCGTTTCATCTACATGGTAATCAACTGGCAAAACCTGCAGTTCCTCTAATGACCACTAGAGTCTGGCTCCAACAGTGAGTCAGTCCCCATAGACTCCCATGTTAAAATGTCCAACTTTACAGCAGAAATAAACATGTTTACAGCCTGGTACAAAAGCAGCTCACTGTGAGCTTCAGAAACGCTCCTCAGAAACCTGTGGGTGACGTCACGGATGCTACGTCCATCTTTATTAACAGTCTATGTTTCAGTCCCGTATGTGATGGACACTGAAGCTCTAAGAAGCACCGGTGTTAAAACTGTGACGTGAATCTTCTCTGAAGTTTGAACTTAAGAAACCACTGAACACAACATGAGGCAGCTTTAAACAGATCTCCAGTGTTCATAAGACCTTTTCAATCTCCATTAAAATAAAAAGTCAGACCAATTTCATCCTTTAAAAAGCTTAAAAATTATAGTAACTGTGAACCAATCGGATTCGTTTTGCTGATTAGAACCAAGAACCAGAAACTAAGGCATGCACCTACGAACCAGCCTGACAGAGTTGTGTGTCAGAGAAATGTTTTCTTACCACTGTAAAAATCAACACTGACCTGAAGCTAAAGAGGCGGAGTGTTTGATATGAAAAGGTGGAGTGAAGCTGGTGTCAGTTTGAGTTTCCGTCATGTGTTGGTCGAGTTTCTCGTGACCCTATTTCGTGCTTCAAACCCCAAAGCAGCTGATTCCTGCAGAAACCACATGATACAGGATCTGTTTATTGTTCAATGCAGCAGTTTACCTTCCCCCAAAAAGGCAGCGCAGTGGACATATCAACGCCTAAAAAAGTTCAAAGGTCAGCTGGTCCCGTTTTAGTCTCTCTAACTGATGCGGACCAGAGGACAGAGCTGACCTCTCCTCCTCCATCAGCTGCTGCTTCATGGGACACAGACTGTCACAAGCTGCTTAATGAACCCTGAGGTCACTCAAGGATGGCAACTTAATAAAACCCATTCATCACAAATCAGACACGCAAGATGTTATCACAGAACTATAAACAACGACAGCATATGAAAATGAGGTGAAGCTGCCAGAGAAGAGTCAGATTCAACAACACAAGAACGTCTTAAGTATTTTCAAAAATCAAAGCAACTGTATGAAATGTGCCAAAAATAAAATCAGATATCCTTCGGCATTTCTTGTGCTTGATGGTATCTTATAATTAAGGGTAGGCAGTACAACGAATATACTAAATATACGAAATGTATGGAGTACAAAATCACGTATTTTTTAAAGCCTCTTAAGCATTTCAAAAAACTCAAAACTCGCTTTCCGCAAATTCAAATTGGGCATGAAGCAGGTTAATGTAAACAAGGCCACATCTATGTGGAGCGGAGTGAACTGGAGAGTTGATACGTGTTTGGAGACGGTAACTGAAGATGGAGGCGGACGAAGTGGTTCAGAAAAGAAGCAGCACAGGGTTTGACGATTTCCACCTTTTTGCAAATTTAAAAGATAGAAACCACTAATGAATATACTTGAAACAAAACGTTTTAAAGCAGACAAACAGACTCTTAGAGGAGATTTCAAAATATCGATATATATATATATTTATATTGTGCATCGTGATGTAGCTGAAAAATATCACAATATCACAAATTTTAATAATTCAAGAGGTTTAAAACAGTCTTCTGAAATATGAGGATTTCCTGCTTTTCTCTGTTTATATCATTGTAAATTAAATATCACTGTGTTTTAGAAAGCTACAGGAGATTTGAAGACATCACCTTGGACTCAAAAACAAATCAACATTAATCAGTAATGAAAATAATCTTTTTAGTGTAAAATTAATTGCTGTCCCTGTTGCATAATTTCAAAAACATTATTTACACAGATTTGCGTCTCAGTCTGTATTAACACCACGTAAATTATTTTTTATTTTTCCTGACTACCTGGTTGACTGAAGGTGAATCAGAAAATATATTAAAATATTTATTAAATCGAGTGAGTTCATCGTGTTGGCAGCGTGACCGTGACCTTCAGCACCAGCGTCCCCTTCCTCATCATCATAAGCTGCAGTGAATTCACTGTAATGACTCTGCGAGCACATTAGTGACGCTCTCTGACCGGGTGCGCTGTGATCACACTGACACACACACACACACACACACACACACACACACACACACACACACACACACACACACACACACACACACACACACTGCAGCCAATTATCAGCAGCTCCTCTTTTATGTTGCTGCAGTTACTTAAAGCTCGATCAGACTTCGTCTCAGGTCACATTTTCTCTGTGGGACGTTATTATGAAGAGAATAATGAAGCTGTGATGCCGATTGAATGGGAAAGTAGTGAAATTGGTAACCAGGAAGTGCACCAGAAGAAATTACTACATTTTCAGCAACTGATCTTAATGTCTCTTAATGATCTTAATGAGGCGCATAATGAGCAGCGGCGCCACATCACACAGCAAAAGTCACACATTTAATGAGGTGACTGTTTAAACCGACATCTGACCACATTGATAACAAGAAGATCCTTCAGCTCAGCTCATGTTGGAAAAATAAAGTTTTTACAAGTTAGGAAAAGTTGAGTAAAACCAAAAAAAACATGTTATACACAATACCTGAGTTAATGTGTGTTTTAACTTTCCATTGACAGGTACGAGTGAGGAAAGAGCAGTGCTGATTGTATTTATATCATATCAATATATGAACAAATTATACATTATGATTTCAGAATATTTGGGTCAATTTCCTAAAACATCATAGACAGCAGCTATGAATTACATTTTTTATAGACTAAAAAAATAAATAAATAATTATATAATGAACATTGCTTACCCCCGTTTTCAGCATCATACTGTAACAATGGTCCACGCAAATACTCATTCATTTAATCCAGGGGTTTTAGGTGGTTAACAACTGTTGTTAATATTAAGAAATAGGATTTTTTTGTTTTTGTTTTTATGTGTTTACTTTATGCCGAATCAGTGACTAGCAGTTCCTCTTACGGTAAAATGTGACTTAAGCGAGTTCTGTTTTCTTTGACTTCTAACTGGATTTCTGGTTTATTCATGATGAACATGTGAGATAATAATATCCTGGTTAGTGTAAATTCAGATTTTATTAAGTTACTTCTACCCAAGACGACTGCTGCGACTGTTGTCTGTGTTGGTAAAAGAGTCAAACTACAATAACTAACAACACCTGCATACACCTGTCCCTTTCACCTCACACATAGCCGCCCCCTGGGCAGGAGCCTCACAGTGGGAACTCCTCTATTTGAGTCAATTAACAGAAAATTAACCATCAATAACTTCTGATAACTGGTTACAACGACGAGCTAAAACATTACGACTACTCACAGATGAAGTGAATAACATTGATTATCTCATAACAGCAGCACAGATCTAGCCGTGAGAGATATTAGACGGTAAGTGTACAGACGGTTCTCCAGGTCGACGTGTTCGATGCAGGAGAAATGTGCAGGTTAAAGACCTGACAGACTTTGACGAGGGCTCGTTACGGCCAGACGACCGAGTCAGAGCATCTTAGAAACAGAGAGACTCAGAGCCTCCTCTCTTCTGATTGGCTCACCGACCTGTTGTTACTAGAGCTCCAGAGAGAAGCCTGAGAGAGGAGATGTAAAACTACACTGATTTTATTAACATGGATCAACATGTCAAATAAAAATATGGGACTTCAAATTATAATCACTGGCACAGTGTCCGTTCCCTGAGTGGGTAAAGCAAGGCACTGATACGTTCAAGGTTAGGGGTTTGATTCCCTGTGAATCTGATGAAGGCGTCCGCTGAGTGTATTTGATTAAACCATGAATACTTTTTGCTGCGACTCAGGAGGCCCGGTGCGCCGTAAGCTGCTCAGTCAGCCGTCATAATAACTTCAACAATCATAATTACATTCCATTGTTTAAATGGAGGGCAGTGGATGAGATTGCTCCCTGTGGGTTAAACACACTTTTCCTAAACAGGCTGTTTCAACTAATGGCTCCCTGGAAAGATTCCCTCCTTTTAAATCAGACGAACGAGGGCCACCACTCACTCCACACACAACTCACGCAAACCTACACACACACACACACACACACACACACACACACACACACACACACACACACACACACACACAGCTAGCAGACAAGCGCTAATTTTAGCTTTTAATTAAATTCAGCCTTTTGAATTCATCTCAGGGTTGTGATTAAGAACGATGCTGTGCGGTGCTAATGGAGCTGAATTCTGCTGCTGGACGGCTTCACGGCTTGGCGTGCTGACAGATAGCAGATCAGAAACACCTCACACCCCCCACCCCACCCCCCTCCCACATGAATGATTTTGTCAATTAGCGTAGCTGAAGTGTGCAGCAGTGGGGGAGGTGGAGGTGTGTGTTTGCGTGTGTGAGCGATGGCAGGCCCGTGTTCATACTGAGAGTGTGTTTTTGCGACTTTTTTTTTTTTAGCGAGCATGTAGTAATCACGTGTGTGAGCATGTGTTCATACTGTATGCATGATTGTACAGTGTGTTTGCATGCACAAGCGTAGCTACAAGCCTTTACTGTACATGTGTATCCAAATATCAACTATTAAGTGTAAAGCTGACAATTTCATTCAAGCTTTTCATTTAAGAGTTTCCGACAGGTTTTCACAACCTCCAATGAACACACAGAGTCAATTCACTCAGGCTCAGGTTCATAAATCTGCTCAGCATGACTGAAATTGAAAAATTGAGATGTCAGTATTGTTATGGATGTGTGACTGTAGAATAATAGAGGGACAAACAGGGAGGAGAGAGGGAAACAGAAGGGGTTTGTGATGACAGAAAGAAAGATGCAACCTCTTTAAATGATATATTTGTTCAAATGGGCTCTTCTAATAAACACCTCGGGAAACCTTCACACTAGTTATGTCATTTAAAAATGAACATGAATTCTTGACTGACTGCACAAATCACAAAAAAAAACCATCCATTAAAATAGATTTAGCCTCCTGAGAAGCTGATAAAAAATATCTTCTTTAATGAATAAGAGTATATAATTGTGATTTTCTTCTTTAAGTCTCTTTGTTAAGACATATTTCCTCTTTGACATTGTGTTTGCAGTCTGATATTATTTAAGTAAGGAATAACCCTTCTTCTTGCACTTGTTTTTGTGTTTGTTTTTAGAGGGTTTTTGTGTTGCTGTTTTCATGTTACCACAGTGTCTAACTGCAGACGGCCTTGTCAGCAGTTCATCAGAAACCAGAGAAAAGCAACAGAACAGCACCAACACAAAATAGATCATGAACAATCATCATAATAATTTCCTAGAGCATCTTTGGGCCTCTAACTGGAATAATGAAGGAGAGATAAATACAGAATTAAGAAAGAAATTGGGATACAGTGGACAAAAAACACACATCCCCTCAATTCAAAATAGGTACACCGCTATGACAGGTGTAACAAACACATCAGAACATACACCACAGCAAGGCCTCAGCCACATGTGGCACTTCTACAAAAATATTTGGCGTCCCTTTAGTTTACACCCAATATCATGGATGGGTTTTTTTCCCCCACAAATCTACTGCAGGTACCAACACAAACACAAGAGACATGCAAACCCTGTCAAGGGGGCCACTGCCCAGGGGCCTCACACCATGAGGACCCTCAAAAGCCACAGGTTCATCCACCACCAATGGTTGGTCAGATAAATAACTGAAGTTATCTGCTCCACTACAGCACAAGTTCAATGAAAATTACTTCCTGTATTATTATCTCATTATCGCGTCCTATCTTATGGAGGGTGGGCCTCTAGTTTCAACACCATCATTAAATATCATTTGGACTATGGTGTCCTGAACAACAGCAAGCAGCTAAAGCTAAAGCTAAAGCAGCTAAACTCCTCCTGACAAACACCATCAACACACAGTCAGCTCGGCATCAGCCTGTTTCCAGCCGGAAATGTGTCGCAGTGACACAACCAACAGTTATGCTAACAACCAACAGTTATGCTAACAACCAACAGTTATGCTAACAACTGCAGCGCGATGCTAACTTACCTTCAGCAGCGGACTGTTGGAGAAGACCCGCGAAGTTTTATCCGGTGAATAACTCCACGT
Source organism: Seriola lalandi dorsalis (assembly GCF_002814215.2). Classification (NCBI taxonomy): domain Eukaryota; kingdom Metazoa; phylum Chordata; class Actinopteri; order Carangiformes; family Carangidae; genus Seriola; species Seriola lalandi. Next base: position 481,379 of record NW_019525506.1, read on the forward strand.
AGTGAAGCAGGTGCAGGAAACTCTGTAGCTCCTGGTTCATATTATGCTGCTCCTTTGTTTCAACGTCACAATAATCCAGTGAAAATTGTTATTTTTCCCGCCTCCGTTTCCAACGTTCGTCATTTGGTTTGAATTTTTTTCTACGGAACCCGTAAAGTCCAGAAAGGTGATGTTTTCTTATCGAACAAGTTATTTAACGGCTGCGCCATTTTCCTCACCACGGTCAACCTGCCAGGATACCTTCGTCACATGACGACTCACCTCTGCGCCTGGATGACCTTTGACCTTTAGCTAGCGGAAATTATTTAAATTGGTCGACAAAACGTCATCGATCCGGTAATTTTTACTGGTTTATAACTGTGTTGGACTTCCGTTTTCTTTTTTCGCGCTATTTTAAAGGGAAATATTGCGCGTTTTACTCACATACAATTATTTAACAACTACACCTACTTTACAAATTAAAATTTTACAGACAAAAGATATGAAGAGTTTATTAAATATGATGCTTTGTGATAGATGAAACTACCCAACAGTAAATACGGTTAAAGCAAATGATGAAGTCAATTTACAGAAAATTAATTGAAATTTTTTTAATAAAATATATATATATTTTTTTTTTTTTAAAGAAGCTCCTTACATAAAAGGCTTTGCTGCTTTTCCTTTATTATTAATTATTATTATTATTTCTAATAATTTAGAGCTTTTGACTGTTGGTTGGACAGAAGAAGAGTTCTGGGTGAATGTGACTGCTTTTCCCACCTTTTTTCAATCAGTTAATAAAGACAATAATCAGCAGATTAATCAATAATGAAAATAATAATCCCTCGTATAAAACACAACATGCTGCTTAAACTAATGTATATGTACTGTATGTTCCACACTCACTGTGCTGGCCTCAGACTGAACTCATGTTCAGACTAAAGGGAACAAACTGCCTACTTGCCTGTTTCTCCTACATTATCCAGTCCATTAAATCCCTGAGTAAACAAAGCCACACAGAACTGATGCTCCACACTGACTGCACTGACCTTAAAATATATTCTACTATTCTTATAATGAAAATATATTTAGTTAGGGTTAAGGTTAGCTGATGTATATTATTTCCATTCCACATTGTTTGCAGTATCCTGATGGATGTGGTGAACTGTTATGTCTCTATAAATCATAACAGAGGCAGTTCTCCAGCCTCACCTCAAAATCATCTTTTTAGGAACATTATGAATTTTGTTTTTGTTAAATTTGTCTTTTCTAATATTTTCATAGATCCACTAATTCTTAAACTTATATAATGTTGTTTTTGTTAGTTGGGGCGATGTGTATCCGTCTCCAGTGTGTTGACTTTGGAACATGAGTCCAGTTTTGTACAGTTGACTCCGGGGGGGGGGGGGGTGTTATCTTTTTTCCTTTGGTGGAAAAATGGGGAAAATGGCTGGTAAGTTCATAAATTTTATCAGTAGTGTCACTGGTTTTGGGCCGGGGGGCTGAAGTCAAACAAATAACTAAAACATCACAGTGTGGCACAAGAGGGACCTACTGAACCTTCTGTAGCTTGTTCTGGTAACTTTTATTTGCTATTAACATTTTTTGCAGGCTGCAGAAACACATTTAGGGTTTGCTGTTCATTCTAGGGCAGCTTTGGGAAACATACTTCTTTATTGAGATATAGATGAGAGGTTTAATACCACTGTCATGTCTGTGCTCCAAATGGTTAGCTTAGCGTGGCATAACGACTGGAAACAGAGGGAAACAGCTAGCCTTATTCGAAAGCTCACTGATTAACACTTGATGTCTTTTTAGTACAAATAAAAACAAAAACTGTAATGTAAAAACAACAAGGCTGAGTTTATTTTCTCCGGATCTGAGATCATCATTCAGTTCTGTATCAAGATGAATCCTGTTCAGATACAGGTGGAGGACTGAAGCTGCTGCTGCTCCTCTGCTAAATGGCTGCTTTCAGTACACAGGCTGTTTGTATTACGTCTCCTGTATAGTCTCAGGTTAACACATTATATTTCAAATTTCATTAATACAACATGCAAACATGAAAACCCATTTCGCAGACAGCAGTTCTTCCACAAGGGGGCGCTGTTTGGTGGAACTAATGCAGAGATGAAAGTTCCTGGAGGATTCTGGGACAGATCCAAGAGGCAGGGCTTTGTGTATTTGGTGTGCAGTGGGGGTCAAGATAAATCTGAAAGGTCATGAGGTGATTAACAAGAAAGTTGTTGCTAGTTAAATGTTTATCTTTTCTTTTTTTAACTGAGAAATACTCAATCATTTTACATTTTCAAGCCTGTAAAACTACGATGTCATAATTTAAACCTTTAACACTGAGAAAGTTGTCCTGACCTTCCACATTGTGATGGAAAAACAAATCGCCTGTACTCTGTGGCCGCCTGGCTCCACCCACTCAGGTTCAAACTCAACCAATGATGATTTTTTTCTGCCTCAGAGAAACGTTGGTGCGACTCAAACCGTCGTCAGAGCGGAGCGACCACACGAACAGTACAGACTGTGTAACCACTGTGTGACTCCTGAGGCTCACGTGTGGTTTTGTGATAAACAAGTTCGGTCCAGTGACGGCGATTTACAGTTTTTATTGTGCTGTAGTTGCACGGACTGATCTATCCACCCATCCATTTAATCTCTGCACTGTACATCACTCTCCATCCATCTGCACATCCATTTACCCATTAACCCATCTGCCAGCGTGCATCAGATCATGTCCACGATGGCCTTCACCCCACTTCACGCAGCACTAAATGATTTAGACTTAGCTGTAAAAACACACTCAGTCTGATGTTCGTGAAAAAAAAACACACACGAGTCACACGTCCTGAAAATGTATTTGATCATGGAGAATATAGAATAATCTAATTTACCAGAAACCCATCCGCCGCGCTGTAATTCCTCACCCCAGGCCAATTTCAAAATAAAATAAAATTAAAGAGACACATGCTAACAGATTAGCCGACAGTGTTCAAACTCCACAGAACAAAAGCAGCAGTGAGGGGGTCAGTGGATGAGTAATGGGAGGAAAGAGGGATGTCTGCTGCTCAAACAAGTCGCCAGGACCTATTTCAGGCCTGGAGTTGTTTAACAAAGAGCCCTTATTTCATAAAGTGGTCCATTTATTAAAAACAATGGTCATGGTCTGGAGTTGGGAAAGTGAAAGGTTGAAAGTGCTTGTAAATGTCAAATAGGCCTCTTAAAGAATGGGACTGGGGCGCTAACAGCTAATATTACTCCAGCTATTATTGTGCTGGATCTGACAGAGGAAGTGTTGGACTGTGTGAAGGCTGATGGGTAGAGCTGTTTGTTTTATATAGAATATATTCATCAAAACACAAGAGCTGTCCTCCACAAACCAGCTGCATTTGATCATATTCCCACAAATTTAGAGTTGATGTTTGATGTAATTGTGCTGAACTTCATAATTTTCATTTTAAATAACATACATTAACTACATTTCAGAGGGAAATTATGTATTTTTGACACCAGTAATAAATTATTTTCACTTCAAAAATCACCAAAATTGGCAAATTGCCAAAACATCTGCCTACATCTGTAAAAGGAAAACAGATCTGTTTCAGTCATGGTCTGTAAATAAAGATGGACGTAGCCTCTGTGACGTCACCCGCAGGTTTCAGAAGAGGAGTTTTGAAGCTAAGAGTGAGCTGCTCTGCTGTCGCCATCTTGGCAGTGTCTGACTCCGCCCCTAAATCCTAGCTAATCCAAAAATATTCAAAGAGGTTGGGTTCACCTACCTGTCACTCAAAGAGGCCACACCCTCAATTATGTATAACGTTAAGCCTTAACAAAATGTAAACAGGTGAGTTATATAAACAGGTGTCATGAAGGAGGTACCAGGCTGTGAACATGTTTATTTCTGCTGTAAAGTTGGACATTTTAACTTGGGGACCCACGTCTGTGGGGACTGACTCACTGTTGGAGCCGGACTCTAGTGGTCGTTAGAGGAACTGCAGTTGTTGCTAATTCAGTGTTGATGTTTCATGTTTCAGCCTCCTGGTTTCAGTGTCGGCAGGATGCCGTTTTATTATAAGATAAATGTATGAATTCCTAATTAGTCTGATGTGTCTCACTTTTCAGCACATTTAGATAATTGTGTGAAGTGTAACACAGAGGTGGGTTGTTTCATTTACAGCAGGGGTTATGGTTGACCTGTGACCTCTTCCTCCTGCTGCTGATATCACACTGACAAATGAAGCTTCTTATCTCAGCTGCAGATGTTTTGTACTTATTTTGGAACATTAGCAGAGTTTTCTCTTTTCTCAGAAACTCCAACACCATCTCACACCAGACACCATCCAGCGGAGTTCAACCCCCCCCCATTCATCATCTGTTAGAAACGAGTAAACAGTGCGCACACGGCATCATGGGAAAGACGATGACACAAAACAGACCCGCCAAACAATGAGAAATCGTTTTAAAGGAATAGTTCAAGATTTTAGGAAAGAGATTTATTATCTTTTCTTGCCAACAGTGACATCAGAGTGTTAGTCTTGTGCCTCAAAGGACAAGTTCAACATTTTGGGAAATATTTGACTTTGATTGATTCCACTGTCACATCTGTATGGTTAATATTACAGCTACAGCGAGCAGGTGGTTAGCTTAGCTTAGCATGACGACTGGAAACAGCTAGCCTGGCTATGTTTGTAGGTGATGAACCCACCACCCAGCACCTCCAAAGCTCAGGGATCAACATCTTATATGAATCTGTGCAGAAGCCAAAGTGTAAAAACAGCCACTTTGCTGCCATGTGACATGATCTGGATTTGAAATACAAGTTTTTATTCTTCTGCGGTGGCGACATTCAGAGCGGAAGCCATATTGTTTTCAGGTTGTCCGTCTCATTCTCGTGGACATGATATCTCAGTAAAACCTTGATGGAACTTCTTCAAATTTGACAAAAACATTCACTTGGACTCAAGGACGAACTGATTAGATTTTGGTGGCTAAAGGTCAAAAGGTCAAGGTCACAGTGGCCTTACAAAACATGATTTTGGCCTTGTGAACGTAATATCTCCAGAACTCCTCAAGAGAATCCCTTTAAATTTGACACAAACATTCACTTGGACTCAAGGACGAACTGAATAGATTTTGGTGATCCAAGGTCAAAAGGTCAAGGTCACCTCACAAAACACTTTTTAGCCATTGCTCAAGACTTCACAGCAATTATGACAAAATGTCACAGAGATGGTTCATATTTTCTCTGACTGGATAAACAGGGATGTAACCTGAAACTAGTCTGAGTGGAGGAGGCAGACAACCACGAGGAGGTGATTCTAGTTTTTTCTTTAAATGCTGCTTTTCTATCTCATACTGAACTAAACTCTTCATGTTTCCATATGACATGACGGATGTGAGCACATTCCTTCTGTCAGTGATGTTAAAAATGATATTTCTGCTCTATAAAAAGGCCAAAAGCTGCTTAAAGAGAGAGAAAAATAGCTTCACACTGAGCAGCCAAATGACTTGACGGATGATCTTAGACAATGCAGAGATTTAATGACTCATCCTTTCATCCACTCATCCTTTCATCCTGCCTCCGACTGAACACAAGCTGACAAAAACTGACTGACTCTTCATTTTCCACCCAGGTGAGTGAAGTTATTGCATTTTTTGGCTTTGTAAGGTCGAACATAAAAACACTGTTAGCAGGTCAGTGAGCGGGGGAGTCCCTGCTCTGTAATGTGGAAACCCTCCTCTCACAGCTCTCCGTTGGCGCAGGCCTCCATGGACACCATATTGGCAGGCCTGAAGCCGCTGTACTGCCCGTCCGGACTGGAGTACTCCTCCCTGACTCTCTGCACGCAGCACCTGGGGATGGCCGGGTGGGTGTCGTTGGATGCGTCTCCAAATCTCCAGCTGATGTACTGTGTGTAGGCGCAGTGACGCAGGGCGGTGGTCCGGCCTCGATCGGCGGGGGGAGACAGAGGGTCCCGGTACAGGAGGACGGCCTCCAGCAGGGGGCGGCGTAACACCAGCTGTTCGAACAGAGGGGAGGAGGTGATGCAGGCGCCGTCGCTCCGCCTGCAGCACAGCTCCTCCTGCGGGAGGGAGGAGGGAGTGCAGCAGTCACACCTGCACCAGGCCGGACGGTGAGGTTTGGGCTTTGGGTCGGGTCTATGGTCCAGAGGAGGCTGAGCGCCCTGATCGGCAGCGGCACCGGGCTTTAGCAGACACAGAGCGGCTCTCAGGTGTCCCGTGTCTTCCTGTTGGGACAAGAACATGTTGCTGAAACCCACATGACCAAAGCTGTGATTTTAACTTTTCACTTTCACTGCAAATACTGATCTGAGTCAGTTTTTCACTTTACAGGACTTTGGATGAAGTTAACTGATAAATAAAAACTTTTTTTCATGGCATTATTTTTGAAAACATCACTTTACTTTTAGTGCCTAAAACTTTTGCACTGTTCTGTACATTTTTCAGTATTTTGCAAAAATGAATAATTATTAATAATTGTCAGTTGTTTCAAACCTTTGAGGTTGAATTCAGACTGGACGTTACACCAGGTGTCACTTCATCACTTTATTCTTTCACCAAGACCCAGAAAATAATGCAACACAGCAATAAACTATATATGTGTAAGTTATTATTATTATTATGACAATGAATGATAATGAAATTAATAATCCAAGAGCTGCTCTGTGGTCATTAATAACATTTCAAGCTTATTTCACTTTAAATTTGATGAATAGAAAAATGAGAATAATTCTTCATATCTGGTTTCAGATAAAGTTACCAGAAATCCATCAGTCATGTTGCTTCAGCGCAGAAGGTTTCACTTTATTTGAAGCTAATATGTTGGAACAACAGATTGATACTCAGTCTTCTTTTCATTATCTTTCATTCGTTAAAGGTCTGTGTGGATCTCTCTGCAGCAGGTTTACCTTACGTGGCTGAAAAGACATGGGTTTGACGTCTTGTAAACTTTTTTTCAGCGATCTCTTCACCAGTCGAATGTTGCTCTCATCGACGTAGGAAACACAGAGGACACACTGCAACACACCGTCACATCACACCGTCAGACAAACGAGCTGATTACAGCGATTTAGAAACATGTTCACAGCTACAGAACATATGACATCACATTGTGGGTCAAATCAAACCGTCCGTCACCTTCTGTTTGTCCTGGACCGGCTCCACTTTCTTCTCGGAGTAGTTCTGTCCGACCTCTGCAGAGTAACAGCTGGTTCCAATCAGCCAGTCGAGCAACACGGTCGTCTGGAGGAAAAGACGAACAAACACCGTCACACTTCATCCACAGGACGAGCCACACATCCTCCGCAATCACAGCTGAAGCGGAAGAAGATGCAGAACCTCTGATAGCCACTAGAGGCCGTCTCCAGGGAAACGTCACATGTACTGACATGAACAATAAAGGCCCAAACTTCCCCTTTAAAAGTCCATATTTGTGTTGATCCATTAGAAGATATATTTGTGGTTTTAAGAACAAAAAAACAATCTCAGTGTAGTTTTACATCTCCTCTCTCAGGCTTCTCTCTGGAGCTCTAGTAACAACAGGTCTGTGAGCCAATCAGAAGAGAGGAGGCTCTGAGCCTCTCTTCTGATTGGCTGACTGTTTTCTGAGCGATCCAATAAAAATAAAGCAGATTTCAGGTAAAAACACTCAGAGAAACCAAATCCTGCAAAGGTTTGGATGGTGGGTCCAGGTGGGCGGGGCTTGGTGACTGCTTTGTTGTGACATCACAAAGTTCCAGAAGTCCTGACGGCTGGTTTTAAGGCTCAGTTTCTGAATACAGGCTGTGTGCATTTCTCTGTGGACTGAGGCTTTGATACTTTCACAGTATTAATATAGAAGCTAGAGCTGATCTATAATCACACTACACATGGACACAGACCTTTACACTGGAGGTGCTTTAAAAAGTGCAGATCTCTATTGTTAATTCCATTTTCTCTAATGTTTGTCATGTTGTTTATCTTGAAAATACATCTTCACTTTCAGTAATATGATATCAAGGCTCTCAGCCAATGACTGCTGCCGCAGCTCCAGTGAAACATCCTTGTTATGGCACAAATGCATCGTCCACGTTTTGCTCGTGTGGTTTCCTCATTGATCACATGATATGTGGAGTCAATCTGCACCACAGACCACAGTGAGAATTATATTTTTGCCTATAGGACTTCTAAGTTAGTGAGGGGTGGGGCACTTGTTTCTGTTGCAGCCATAGCTCTTAACATCACTCAGTTTATTCAGCTCAGTTTGTCCAGATACAGACGCCACTCTGGACACTGACTGCCACTGTGTTCAGTCCTAATGGAGGATAAATGCATGAATGGACTCGTGTGTGTGTGTGTGTGTGTGTGTGTGTGTGTGTGTGTGTCAGCAGCTCACACTGTGTGGTCTCTCACCAGAGCGTAGTATGACAGCGTTGATCCAATGTAGATGATGAGCTGAATGAAGCTGAACCTTCCCGCCTGGAAAACACAAACTGTCACTTGTTTCTTTTCATTTGCACATTTTTTTGCTGCACAGTTTAGAAACACAGAGGTCAGACGTGACTCAGGTTGAAGACAGTTATCAGTCATTTTAGCTGGAACAAGCAGATGAAGACAATGTGATACTGTCAGTCAATAAGGAATAAGAAAATATTTACTACTTAAAGAAACGGGACTTTAGGGGGTTAAATGAAAGAAATAACTAATGAATAAAATGAAACGGAAACTGTGAGAAACACAGAGAATCCCTGACAACAATATATCTATAAAAATCAAATCCCTAGAACTCAGAGAGACTGTACTCACCTGTCCAAAGACCATGACGTCAAACCTGATGCCGAATGCTTTGTACAGCGTTCGCTCCTCCACTCCGTTCACTGTGTTGTACTTTGCATATCTGATCAGAGACAGTGGATATGAGAAATAATAAGACACACACAGAACGACCTTTAACCTTTAACAGGAAGTGGAAATTAACGTCCATAAGATTTTGGGGAAGTGTAAAATTTTTACTAGTTTTTGTGTAAATTCAAGGTCATTAATACAGAAACATTTTCAGATACTAACTCTAATATACTAACTGGCACAAACTGACAGTTTTGACCTTTGATTATACTATAGATAATAGGTATGCGATTTTGAATTCGACCTTTGACCCCAGCGACCCTCTCTGACCTGAAGTTGAGGCCAGGGTACAGCGTCCTGTTGCTCTCCTTCTCATCCAGCCGTCTGAAGGAGTATCTGGGCAGGCAGCGCTGCATGAGCCGGTCCAGGTTACACTCCCATTTGATCAGGATGCCGATGACGCCGCCCTGTGGACGACAGTGGAACTGCATGACATGGACTGCAGTGACAGATAGACATAGAGTTTTATAAGAAAATAAAATTCCAAGGACGCAAATAAAAATGATTTGATGAGAAGTGAAGAAACATCAGCTTGTTTAAATATGGAAACAAAACTGAGACAACACTGACTCTCCACTTTCATCCACACAAACTCACGAAAGTCTGAAGTGGGAACACTTCCTCCTTCTGGTCGACAGGTCAGTTTCATTTCCACTTTACTTGATGATTACTTGACCCAAAGAAAGAGAAAGTGGTGGAAAAAACTGCTCTGGTCTTATAATGATGCAGCTTCCTGAGATCTCAACAATAAAGTTATTCAGTAAAATCTTATCACAGCTGATTGGAACGATGACCAGAGCCAATATTTATTAAACTTGTAAGAATGAAGCTACAGGAGAGTTTAAAAACAACCTCAGGGTCAGAGCAATGAGACATTTATGAATCACTTCTTCTTAAGTGTAAAAGTCAGCAACTCTCAGAGATCAGAGGAGGAGCAGCCAATCAGAGATATAGATCCACCCTACATCTGCCACATTGCAGCTTCTTATTCAGGGGGTTGTTTTTCAACAACAATCAACATTTTTATCAAGTTCATCAGCATCAAGTTAATTTTATTTGTGTGAAATATTTCCAGGATCAACCTACAACAATCTGATACATCCTGTCAAATGTTCAAATGCAAATAAAAGATTAAAATTAGTCTTTTGTACTTAAACTGCTTCAGCTGATGTGTTAATATCAGACAGGAAACATCAGCTGATTCTGTGCTTCAGTCATGGAGGAACAGACTCTGCAGCTCTCGCACATTTAAGAGACTCAAGTCAAAAGAAGTTTGATTCCTGGTTTTATTTTTAAGTTTGTGAGTAAAAGTGAAAGCGTTTTACTTTAATCCAAGATTTTAACCTTGAACAGTTTGACAAACACGGGCTCAGAACGACACAATAAGATCCACGCTGTTGTAAAAATGACCTCAGCTTCCACAGCAGGAACATTTGAACATGTGATCTCACCTCGACGGCCATTACAGAGAACTTTTCCCCGGCCTCTCGGACCACGTCTCCCAGTCTGAAGATGGGACACAGCGAGTCGTTTCCTCTCTGACAGCTCCTCAGGTAGGCGTCGTTCATGTTTGGGAGGATGTTCCTTCTGCAAAACAAAAGACAGACTCAGAGTTTCTCTCCCAGTGAGGAGAAGCGATGGTGCCTTAAAAAGATGAAACCCCTCAAAGATTTTTCTTCCAGGATGATCAAGTACAACTGTACATACTAAATATTTAACTTGTGAACACTATAACAAAACACAATGACAATGTTATGAAACTGGTGAAACAACAGTTAAATTGTAATGTTTGCTTGAAAAATAGTGGAAAAAGGTCATTTGAGCAGCTGGAACCAGGGACAGTTTGGCATCTCTGCTTGAAAATGAATTAAATGAATATTCAGATGATTCATTTTCTAATCGACTTAGCGTTGCAGCTCCAGCTCCAAGCATTAAACAGTCTCACCTGAAGAAGTTGAATGCAGGGAATCGGATGTTGTTTTTGATGAGGACTGTGAAGTTCTCCGCTGCTTCCAGCAGAGCAGGCCTGCAGCAGAGAAAACTCTTCATGTTATCACATCATCATCTGAACAAAACTAAAAGTCTGCAGCCACAGCAGCAGCAGCAGCAGCAGCAGCAGCAGCAGCATAAGCAGCAGCAACAGCAGCAGCAGCAGCAGCATAAGCAGCAGCAACAGCAGCAGCAGCAGCAGCAGCAGCAGCAGCAGCAGCCACAGCAGCAGCAGCAGCCACAGCAGCAGCAGCAGCAGCCACAGCAGCAGCAGCAGCAGCCACAGCAGCAGCAGCAGCAGCAGCCACAGCATCAGCAGCAGCAGCAGCAGCAACAGCAGCAGCAGCAGCAACAGCAACAGCAGCAGCAGCCACAGCATCAGCATCAGCATCAGCATCAGCAGCAACAGCAGCAGCAGCAGCAGCAGCAGCAGCAACAGCAACAGCAGCAGCATCAGCAACAGCAACAGCAGCAGCAGCGAGGCTACAGTCATCAGTACACAACAGGCAACTGATGTTGGATGGATGAGACATGAAGGGACAGCTTTGCACAATGTGCATATACAACAAACTGTATAATACGAATTTACCTCGGAGGGGTCGTCTTGCTTTCGATCGGACACCAGGCGGAGACCTCGCAGGTCTTCTTCAACAAGTCAAACTTCACACACGATCCCGTCTGAATCCCTGCGGAGGACAGACACTCAGTCTGAAGAGTCGCAGGTTTGACTTCTTTCATTTAGCCGAGAGCCGAGAACTACAAGTGGCCGAAGCCGAAGCTGCAACACATCGACGGCACATTCCTCCGCTCCGTGTGGGAACAGGTGTGAACTGGTGACGAGCCCAAACAGACAGTTTAATACCCTGTCTTTATTTTCTGTGACGCTCCAGCTTCACCTTGTTTGTTCAAATTAAATGACGGAGTCTTTGTTTTCATCGGTGCCAAATATTTTGCTCCCAGAAACTGAAAAATCTAAACTTATGAAAGAAACTGGATGAAAGAAGAGGATCTGTGCAGAAAAGCCAGATCCACTAATGATGCTCCAACAGACACTAAAAACTAATCTGGTTTGATGACATCAGTTGTCAGGATTTCTGGGTAATGAAGTTCTTTATAGTTCCTGAAAACATCTAGTATTTCTCTGCAATATTAAATATTAATGACTAAATAAGCAAATCTTTGTAACTTGGGCAGAAAGTTTGGAGTTCTTGTGGGACGACGTGGCTCATAGTGAGAAGCTAGTTAAGGAAATGTGTCATCAGGCCCTTTAAACTTCACAAATTCAAGCAATTGTCTTCTTGGATAAAGCTGGCATTTCCTATATGTTCACTTATTTATTTTCCTATTGTCAACAAATCCCATGAAAACACCAAAACCAAAGTTGCATTAGTCCGTCTCTAAACGCTGTCCTCCCCTGTCTGAGGCTCTCGCCTCTACATCCATTGGTTCCTGCTGAAGACAAATGTGTTTAGAAGGAGCCAACAAGGAAGTGACGGATGGCAGCAAAGAAAAATGGTTATTATTTATTATTTACTTTATTTCCTTCTTTCTCTTCAGATGTTTGTCGCATCTCCACTGTTTGTTTGTTTTGTGTTTGTTTGTCATGTTACAGCTGTTTGTATTAATGTTGAAAAGCAAATAAAGATATTTTGTAAGAAAAAAAAAAAAGAGCTAACAAATATAATAATTTCCTAAAAAAACAGCTGGACACTGCAGTTTGTAGAGCATCTGTCAGGGACTATTTTCAGCAGCGGATTGATCCACATTTGGTGTATTTGTGGCAGCAGGACGGTGTGTGTGGGACTGAGTCAAGATAAACTACAGTGTGTATGTTCATGATGATGAAACAACATGTCAGCCAGTGCAACAGTGGCTCAATGGTGAGTTTTTAATAGTGTTTGAACAACAATGGAGCTCTGTGGCTCAGAGGAGGAAGATATATGAGAGTCTCATACACACACACTTGTAAGAAGATATGTTCATTGTTTGTTTTTTTCATGGGATTTGAATTATTTGAATATAATATCACCAGACTTATTCTTCAAAAACCAACCCAATGTATTTAAAACTGTTTGCTAAAGGACACCAGGTGGTGCTAACGAGCGCTTCCTGGTGCTGATCCAGGTCTAATAAAAGAAGTCACTGTACCGTGGCTCTGCTGGTCCCAGGCTCCTTTCTCACAGTCCTTATCAGTCCGACACAATCTGCCATTACGAGGAGCCTGGAACATAAACACTGCTGCAACATAAGAAAGGTTTGCTAACTCTTCATCTGAACCATTGGACCGTTGGATAATAAGGAGAAAGCACCTCTGGGCATTTTCCCTGCTGCTGATTCTTTGTCACAATGACATTGGTCACCACAAAGAAGGAGTTTTTGTCCTAAAAACAAGAAGAAGAATCTCTTTAAAATCTCTTCTTTGAGAAACGTACAGAACCTTCAAAGCCCAGAACCCAGAGGACCCCGCTCCCACCTGCGAGGGCCCGCTGTAGTCCACCACATCCCAGACCACGTCCCCGACTCCCGGCAGGCGGGTCTGAGCTACACCCTTCACCTTGGTGGTGACGGAGCTCACGACCAGGTCAAACTCCTGGTACTTTCTGTTCCACAGCATCATGATGCTGCAAAATAAAAACCAAAACCAAAATGTTTAAAGGAAATTCGTCCAATTTTACACATCAAGGTCAGTTTGTTCGTACATGGGGAGGACGAGTCAGCTAGGTCTTCATCACTAAATGGAAGCATGGCCTTTTAAAGGAATGGGCGTTTACCAGACAGGAACTCATGAAAGACACCATTAAGTTGCATTATGGGAAATTTAATATCCATTTTTCTGTTTTTAGCTGCGAAAAATCAGGTTCAGGGCTGCAATTAAAACCTTTTTTCCATTATCAGTTCATCTGCAGTCCATTGTTCTGATTAATCAGTTAATTATTTGGTCTAAAAAAATAGTGTCATAATTTCCCAGAATCCTTGTTGACAACTTTATAATGTCTTGTTTTGTCCAAAACCAAAAGATATTCAGTTTATATTTATTTAAAACAGAGAAAAGCAGCATATGCTCACACTGGAGAAGCTACGATAATTTGGCATCGTACCGTAACTTCTTTTCATTCTTTTAATCTTATGTTAACTTATACTTATATATAATTCTACCTGTTTTACTCTGTTTTAACGTCTGGTTTGAAAAGCTTTTAATAAATCAATTTAAATATTTCTTAAAAGATAAATAGATACACACACACAATTTGAAATAAAGTATTTTCAGCTGCATTTTAAAGGTTCTATACAAATATTGTTTCTTCCACAGACAGTAAAACACAATGTTGGGTGGGTAAATGTGGAAGTCCATTTCCACCAAAAAACATTGTGTGAGTCATAATAATGTGAAACTTTCCTGAAATCATGACACTGAAACAATGAGAAACTAAGTCATTCATTTTGAAAAAGTTTCTTATTAATCTGAGAAAGTTTCTCTTTTTTTTTAGATAAACTTATTTTTTTGACATACAAAGTAATTTTTTAAAATTATTTTGTACCAAACTGTGATGTTTTTCTGAATTAACCAGATTTAATATGATCTCATTTATTCAGAAAAACAGAGCAGATTTTTTTTCTCAAGTGAATGCATTGCACTTCTGTAATTAATGTAAATACTAAGTCTTTATTTTGACATAATAAGTAGTTATTTTAATAATGTTTCTCATTATTTTTAGATACAAAGTCTTTATTTAGACGCAATAAGTAATTATTTTTGATAAAGTTTATTATTATTTTGATATACTAAGTCATAATGTTGAGAAAGTTTCTCATTTTAAAATGTGTTTTTTTTTTATTACATTGGCGCAACTGGGCTTCCGTACAGTACAGCCTCGTATTTTAGGCAACTGTATAGGAATACTAGGAATTATTGAAAATACAATAGGAAACAGTTGAGTATCTTATGGGCGGTTCCTGCACAAAATATCACATTTTTAAAGCATAGTGCAAAGAAAGTTTGGTCCACATGCACATGAAGTTGTTCACTGTCAGTCGGTGTAGTTACAGTTACATGCAGTAACTGGGAAGCGGGGGCGTGCAGCCGCTCCCCGCGCCTGGAGCAGAGACAGATGCGGGGAGCTGAGATATATGTATGAGACTCACCAGATAAACAGCAGAATGGCTGCGTTCAGACTCCACTTGAGAGAACCGAGCCGGACGCTCTGGATCCGGACCAGCTTGTTGGTGTCGTACTGACACAGGCCGAGCAGGTTGCAGCACGGCATGGTGTTTGGACTGAGAGGAATCTCTGACTCACTTCTTCACTCTTCTTCCTGTGTGGACGGTCACGTGTCCAAACTCCTGCAGCTGCTCTCACTCCAACATCATCACAGCAGCTGCAACGTAAAGGCGTCACGTATTAAAAGAAAAAGGACAATAACAGCGTTTAAGAAGGAAAACAAAGTTAGAGCTTCAGTAGTTTTTCCATCTTTTTCTATATCAATATTATATTTGAAAGACATGGAAGTTGACCTCTGTGAAAAAAAATGCATGTTATTAAGTCTAGATGTTTTCAAGTGGAATCAAGTGGAAAAGTGAGACTTATTTTTTTAATAGTCATACAACTATTCTCCATGTCTGTCAAGTCAGTGATGATAAAGTTTGATTGATAAAAACAAAACCCTGTTTTCGTATCTTTAAGAAGGAAGCAGAGTCCTATATTAGAACATTATCTACCTCATGTAATAGGAAAGCTGTGAAAACCTTCAATTTGTGCTCCAAATGTAAAATATTAATACAATTTTGAATATATGTATTTTCTTTAAACATATACTTTGATTGTATTTGTGTCAGATTTTGCATATATCCTGCTGTATATCTGTTTGTTTGTCTTTGTTACTGTTATTCTTCTTCTTCTGTGCCTTATTGTCTAATGTGACAATTAATAAAAATAAAGTAAATAAAGTATTAAAAAAATAAAGTACACAATTAATATCTGCTAATCATGCTTAAAATGTTTAATCCTTTACAATGTACTATGCTTTTTAAAGTCATTATATATTTAATTCTGTAATATCTAAATCAGAAAAGTAACTAGTAAAAAAGTACATTTCCCTCTGAAAGATGTGTATAAGAGACAGGAGCTGGAATGTGGCTGAGAACATTTACTCAGATACTTTACTTCAGTGCATTTTCTCCTACTTCATACTTCTACTCTGCTGCATTTCATGGGAAGTAGCAGAAGCAAGATTTTGAATACAGGGCTTGTACTTGTACTGAAGTATTTTTATACTGGAGTATTTTTATTTAAAGGACCTGGAATGGACCTGAACACGTTGCATGTTCAGCTTAATGTCCTGATACAGTCTGTATGAACAACCCACAAATACATCGTATATCTCATTTTAATGATGAGGATTGTGATAATAAACTTGTCCCTGTTTTTTTAATCTACTTTCACTCTCTGGCTGTTTGTGCCCAACATGTTTTTTTTTTTTTTACATATATTTATAAGCCATATAACTAAAACTAGAATCACCTCCTCGTGGTTGTCTCCCTCCTCCACTCAGACTAGTTTCAGGTGACATCGCTGTTTATCCAGAGTCAGAGAAAATATGAACCATTTGTGTGAAATTTTGTCATAATCTCTGGGAAGTCTTGAGTAACGGCTAAAAAGTGTTTTCTGAGGACACCATGCCCGTGACCTTTGACCCCCACAATCTAATCAGTTCTCACTGAGTCCTAGTGAATGTTTGTGTCAATTTGAAGAAGTTTCATCAAGGTGTCTGAGATATCGTGTCCACGAGAACGGGACGGACTGACGGACAACCTGAAAACAATATGCCACCGGCTCTGTCGCCGGTGCAGAGGAATAAAAAAAAGTTGTTTTGTTAGATATAATGTTGATGTATCATTTTAATATTTGTGATCATGAATGTGCAGTCATTCATAAAAAGGTCACCAGGAAAAAACGAATACACAATGATATGTCTCTTATGGTTTCTACAGGAAGAGATTTAACAGCACGACTGTCAGCTGAGTCTTTATCCAAATTAGCAAAAACAAATTAAAGAATTTATTCACAATGCGAGTTCACAACTGCAGCTTTAACAGCTTTTAATACCTGGAAGCTGGTTAAATGATTTTATAACAAACGTGAAGAGGATAAAAGTCACCATACAACCACAGAATGACGTCAGTGACAGTCGTGTTATCTCTGTTTGTGCACAAACGTCCTCAGTTGAAAAGCTTCTGAAACTTTGGTTTGAGCATCTCCAGCTCTGTGTTGTTCTGCATCATCTGCGGCAGGCTGCTCACGTTCATGATCGACTTGTGAGCTTCGTCAAACAGCTTCTCGCCAAACTCCTTCGTGACTCGCGCTCTCCAGGTGAGGAGCTTCGGCCGGCCTTCAAACGCGTCCACACCGGCTCCAACAGGCTGCAATTACATGGAATTACATTAAAATACATGAGAAGAGTTGGAGTCGGAATCTCTTGTGGAACAGGATCTTCAGTATTTTCTAAAACCAATAAATTTATATTTGACAGATAGATTTTTCAGTTTCCTCAGTGATATTGATTCTGGGTCGTACCCATCGCACCATGGCTGATGTTGGGGTTAGCAAAATCATTTGAGTTATTTTGGTTAAAGAGGCTTTCCTGTGATTTAGTCCTGTACTTCCTTAAAGTTTAGAGACAGATTAAAACTTTAAAAAATCTAAATAAAAGCGGCAGAGGCTGAGATATCCTGTGTTTTAATAATAAAAATAATAATAGTAATACATTTTATTTAAAGCACAAAAGCATTTACAAAGCGCTGCACAGTTTGTCAAATTAAAACATAAAAACACACCAGATAAAACTTAGTTTAAGTTTAGAACATTAAAAAATAAATCAATAAATCAATAAAAACCTGTTTTGAAAAGGTGAGTTTTTGGAAAGTGATTTAATAGAAGAGTTTGGAGCCTTGATCTCATCAGATAGAAGCAACATGGAGGGAAGAATCTGAGGCTCTCTGGGAGCAGGAAGGAACATAAAAGCTCAGACATGTAACGCAGGGTTTAAAGCGATCATAAAGGTTTACGTCAGTTTGATAAGCAGCCGCGCAGCGATGCAGCGTGTTTCTCAGTTCCAGTGCAGCAGCTGCAGTTGGTACCAAATGAGCAAATGTGAAAACAAAATGCCTAAACCTACAGAGAATAAGATATTTGGACACCTTTAATTATTATCTCTGTCCTATCACGTATTCTCTGGTATGGGTCTTTAGCATGGGTCAAATCCCAAATATGCTGCATCCTACAGCTCCCAGAATGCAACTCAAACTTTGGAAAACTCCCCCCAGAGCCACAGGTGAAACTGAACTTCATGTGCACAACTGGTGCCCTCTTCAGGCTAGCCTGTGTTGAACTGGTTACATCACAGTAGCTACCTAAAGCTACACATGTACACACTGTCGCAGCTGTACAGCTAGTTTCCTGCAGCAGTAGTATTTGTAGTAGTTGCTGCACCAGGTAATCCAGACTCTGACAAGTGCAATATAAAGTTTTTTTACTTACATTTACTCGCCAGTAGCAGTAGTAGCATTACCTGCATGATCTCAACTATAGCCACCAGATCAGCCAGAGAGATTTTGTCTCCGATGATGAACGGTTTGTTCTGCAGGAATTTCTCCTCCAGCAGGTCGAGTGACTGCTTCAGGTCCTCGATCGCAGCGTCCATCTTCTCCTTTGGGACCTCAGAGCCCATGATGACAGGAAACAGAGTCTGCTCACAGAGAAACAAAGCAAAGCAAACATCAGTGAGACTCTGGTTGAACCAGCAGCAGCAGTCAATGTAACAGTGACAGTGGCCTGTGTATCGTGTGGGTGAGTAAGTATGTGAATAGTCCTGCTAGCAGAAAGGGTCTGTGGATGACAATTTTTCAGCCCATTGACCAACATCTCAATAACTATTAGATGGATTGCAGATGGGTAACAGATAGTCAAGGTCCCCAGAGGATGTATCCTAACGACTTTGGGGACTTTTCTTCTGGCGGCAGCAGCAGGTCAAAGTTTTCACTTGTCCTGTGAAACATCTCAACGTCTCCTGGATGGATTGATATAAAGTTTTGTACAGACATTCATGTTCCCCAGATGATGAATCTTAATGATTTTTATGATCTAGCACCTTCATGAGGGTCGTACTGGTGGTTTTGAGGGGTTGAAATTAGGGACACACATTCATGTCCACCTCAGGATCAACTGTAATAAAATTTCATTTGATGACATTCCCATCAGCTTTAGATATGCTGTCTGTTTAGTGCTAATTTGCACATGTTAGCATGCTAACATGCTTAACATGGTAAACATTATTCCTGCTACACATCAGCATGTTAGCATTTGTACATTAGCATTTAGCTCAAACTAGCGCTGTGTTTAAGAGTTCCTACAATGGCTTTCTACTCTTAGTCCAGGTAAAAGATCTTGTTAGAGTAACATTATGAAAACTTCTTGAAAAGATGTCAATATATTCAAACACATCAACTATATATCAATTTTACAGTAATAGTAGTATTTGGAGGAGAGTATCAATTATTATATAACCAAACAAAATGTGTGTACAGCGCCGGGTTGATCTGGGACTCGTACCCTGAGCAGGAAGACCTTTGACCCGTGAACTCTGAGGTTCATGTGCTGCCAGGACAGGTATTCATTAACGCGAGCTCGCTGCTGCAGGTCAGCTGGAAACCAGTGATCTGCCACTAACGTTGAATATTTCTGCACCATGTACTTCAGGATCGCAGTGCTGCAACACAGACAGCGTGAAGAAAGTAAGAAGTCATGACAGAGTGGTGATGTTGATCTGCACAGAAATATACATAAATACATATTTACTCAGGTCACACCATATCAACCAGGACAGGTGCTTCCACACAAACACGATAATTATAATAATTCACCACATGAATATTTGTTTTACTGCATATAAACTGATAAATCAAAGTGCGTCACTGCGGTTTATGGATTAATCAGTAACCCAGAATCCAGCTGAGACTCTTTGTTTCGCCTTCTCTCCACTATTTCTACCAAATAAAGACATTAAATATCAAAAAAATTGAAAACAAAACATGATGATTCACAGTTTCAGTCAGTAAAAATTCAGCCTTTTCAACCCTCAGACTAAATTTTAACCCACACAACAATTTATTCATTTTTTAAAATTATTTATCATTTTTATTATTTTACAGAAACTGTTTAACTGCTTCAAAATAACCTGTGATGTGCAAATGTTCAGGAACTACAACCAGATACAATCAAATAAGAAAACAAAACAACAAAACTTAAATATGTCCTAATAATAGTACATAACATAAAATAAAGGTTATACAGAAATAAGTCATTTATTTGCGTGAGCGCCCCCTAGAGGCTGCAAAGCCTTAAACACCAACTAAACTTGTTCACGTGTCAGGCAGATGAGCGATGAGTAGGTGGTAGGTGAAATGACCCTTGAAGTTTCCACCATGCAGCTCCATAAATATCAGCATCAACCTTCAGAAATGATTTGAATTATCTGTAGACGTAGGGGGACTCGAACCCAACCTGTCGTCGTTTACCTTTCAGTCAGAATGAAGCTTCCATCCTTCATCACAGGGACTTTCCTGATCATGCTGATTTCACCAAACTCCTCGCTGTGCTGCTGACCTGAGGCAGAATCATGACAATCACAGATGTGACAAAATGAAGGGGAAAAAAATGAGAACAAAATTCCTGAAGTCAGTTTTTAAACAGAAAATCCAAAACATGTTTCACAATTTGTTTGGAGAAGAAGAGATGAATAAAATATCTGACTGTGGAAACATCAAGCACATTATGGTGGGTTTTTTTTTTTTTAACTCTCCCTCCGCCTCTTCCTTCTTATGCTTTGAGACGCTTTTCTTTCCTTTATTTTTCTTTCCCCCGCAGCTCTCTGTTGTACTCAATCACCTCAGACATGCTGCAATGTTTTGTCTGAATGCTTTGACCTCTGACCCGTGACATCCCACCCACTGGTTGCTTGTAAAGTCGGTTATCAAGGAGTTAACGTAACTCTACTCCTCACCTCTCTGGATGGGACTGTCAGCTTTCTGGGTGAAATGTGAAAATGTAAACCGACAGCCCAGAGGAGCATTTTTTTTAACATTCATGCTTACATAACAAGTTCAAAGCAAGCAGGACGTTCAACCCCCAGCTCCTGCAAACTGTGTTTACACAATTACAAACTTAAATGGCCGGAAATTTAACTATGCCGACTTCTGCGGTTGTTACGCAACAAGCAGCTCATTCAACTCTGCAAGCATCTGGAAACTGTACATTTCCAAAAGCTCAAAATTAACTAGTATTTAAAAGGTATTTTAAGGCAGAATGTAAAAACCAAAAGCCTTTTAAAAAACATGCACAAATCCGCTCTGCATGAATTGAAACCCCCCCCTGTCCCTGTGCGTGTGTGTCGGTGTGGGATTACCTGTAGAGAGGTCGACGCGCTTGAACTCAAAGGGAATCCCGATCACTTTGGCAAACAGGAAGACGGAGCGGCAGGGCTGCGAGAACAGGTCCAGATAGAGCTCCATTATGTCAAGAGTGTGAATGCTGCAGATGCTTCGTTTCCAGCTCGGTTTCCCCTCCTCTGTGTCCTCGGTCCTCTCCTGCCGCGCCTCTTGTCCTCAGTCTGCAGGACTCCGCCTCTCCGCGCTGTAAAGGCTCATTGATTTCTAAACGGTGGCGACAGTTCAAAGTGAGCAGGCCGAGCGGTCTGACCTTTGGCCTCGGCCCTGTCCAACCTTTTGTAAACACAGCTGATATTATCACGTTTTTATCTTGCGACAGTGCATGCCTGTATTCTTGGTGCAGCAGGTACTGAGGGGCGGAGACGCCTGGTTTGGACTCACCTGGGCCCGGCGTTGTCCAACCCGTAAAACCCCGCCCGCCTTTCCGGCCGTGGCTCTCTCTTATTTTCATATATTCACAGGTATTTGGTGAAATAAATGTATTTTCTTCAGGGGGGGGGGGCTTGTCCAGTTTTTTGGCTTCACTACCTTGTAGTTTAATTGGCTGATTTTTGCTTGGTTTCGTTGCATTGCTTTGTTTCGCCTCACCTGATTGGTGCTGGGAGCGCAGGTGGTCCTGATCCAAATTTGTGAACGGAGGTAACGTCATAGATAACGTCACTGGGTGTTAATGGACACTAATGGCTGTGTAGTGATTTCTATGTCTATATTCTATATTCACTGTTCTCTACACACACACCTGAGTAGTTATGGAGCTTTTGGCTTCTCCTCCTGAGAAACTGTTGGATCAATGTACAAAAGAGCAACTGTTGGAAATAGCAGAATATTTCAAAATTGATGTTGGCCATAAACATGAAAGAGAGAGTGGAAGTTATCTTGATACAGTTTATTTGAGAAGAAATGTTTGAAGAACACGTTTCAGAGCAAAACTATATTATTACTATTCCCAGCTGTAGACAACCCACTCAGCTTTCCCACGTGACTCTGTTAAAGCCCTTTTCTGAACAGCCAGATGTTGAAGAGCTTCATGCAGCTTGTGTACCTGGTCCAGTACAGGTTGAGCCTTCCTCACACCTGTCCAGGGGGGGAGGAGGAGGAGTTGGGTCCAACCGAGCAAGAGTTGATGCAGGGTCGTTTAATTCTGAAGCTGATTGAGCTCATCGAACCCACTTGACTGAACACGATATTCATGTTGGAGATGCAAAACCCATCAAGCAGAGATTGTATCGTGTCAACGCAGAACAAACGTGAACAGTTGGAGGCAGAGGTGAAGTACATGCTAGAAAACGGCATCGCAGAGCCCCGTTCTTCCAGCTGGTCCTCGCCCTGCTTGTTAGTTCCAAAGGCTGATAATACACCACGTTTCTGCACTGACTTTGGCAAAGGTGAATAATTGTTACCAAGCCAGATTCCTTTCAGGTGGGTTCTGCTAAATTCTGCAGCAAATTTGACCTACTGAAAGGATACTGGCAGGTTCCCTTGTCACAGCGAGTGCGTGAGATATTTATAACACAGTCTGGTCTCTATTCACATACCGTGATGCCTTTGAGGCTGTGGAACTTTCCAGCGTCTCATGAACCGCGTTACTGGGGACTTGCAAGATTGTGCAGTGTACTTGGATGATGATGTGGCGTAGCTGGGAAACTCACCCGAGTCGTATCCGAGAGCTGTTCATTCGTTTGGCGGAGGCAAGGCTCGCGGTTAGAGGGCGACTGTGACCTTCCTCGGCCGAGTGGTTGGGCAGGAAACCCGTCGCAGCAAAGGTGGAGGCTGTAAAGCAGCTACCAAAAAAGGGCTCATGCGTCTTCTCGGCTTTGTTGGCTCTTACACAAGTTTTTGCAGGAACTTTTGTGGCACCTCTCACTGATTTACTCAGGGGAAAGGAAAAGTTTGTTTGGTCTCTCGTGTGTCAGAGGGCATTTGAACAGTCAGGCCCCGACATACAGTCAGTGATCACATGGATACAGATGATTAAATCTCCTCACAACAATGATCTTATATCAACCAGCTCATGGCTCAAACAACATTACATTATTAATCATATTTCTAATAAACATAATTGTTATCAATACGATTAAGTAGGGCTGAAACTAGTAGTTTAACAATAAAATCACAACCAATTAAACATTCAGTCATTTATCTATTAAAAATATTCTCTGGTTCTAGTTTAGTTTTTTTTTTAGTTTATTTATTTACACAAACAAATTTAAAATATTATATCTTTGGGTTTTGGACTGGCATTTTTCACTGTTTTTAACTATCAATTAATTACTAATTGTTACAAAAAATACTTTGCAGTGTTTTCATATCTACACAAACAGATCAGTGGTCAGAACAGAAGCAGGACTAAAGTGAGTAAAACCTTTATTTTGAAATGAGGTGGTGGTTTCTTACTGCTGGCTGGTTCAGTGGCTCCGGCCTCTGAATCAATCTGCTGAGGAGTCGGAGGAGCCGGGTCGACAGGGCTGAGTCTCCTGAGGGACACACGGAGCAACAATATTTACACAAAGAACCAATTACACATGAAAACGGAAAAAACAACAATTATGGTGTATTTTTATTTATTTATTCTTAATTGATTACATTTGTTTTTGGCAATTGGCTGCAGCGGAAACACACTGTGAACACAACACTGACATATCGTTACCTTATAAAGCTGAAAACCTCTTGGCAAACAGTTGCTTATTTAAACATCCAGCATCAGCACTCATCGTTTCACTTGTTTCTGGCCACCAGATTAATGTTACTCTATAATATTTACTCTGCATTTAGCTCTGTTTTTGGTCACCGCCAACCTCTGAGAAAAATATGTGACTATCTTTCAGTTTGGATCATTTCTCATCCTCAAACAAAGACATGAATCTGTCTCGTCTGTACTGAGGGAGCAGGACACCGACACCATCTGGTGTCCTCTGTTCTGGTAAACTATGGAAATACATCCACTGAGAGAGAGTGAGTTCTTTGCTGTTTGTACTGTAAGCATGCTCTGTGTATGAGGACAACAATGAGAACAGGTCAGGCGAAGACGGAATGTTTTTGGATGATCTGAATGCAGATGAGATCAGGACTCTGTGGGGACCGGACCATCTGCTGCAGGACTCCTTGTTCTTCTTGTCTCTGAAGATATTTCCTTATGACTCTGGCTGGATGTTTGGGTTCATTGTCCTGCCGCAGAATGAATCTGGGACCAATCAGACGCCTCCCTGACGGTGTTGCGTAATGATTAAGAATTTAAACTAAGATCTAAAGGGCCTCTAACGTTTGCACGGTGCTGTATATGAAGGGACAGCAGGGAAACGGGATTATAAGTTATTTCACTATGTGTTTAAAACTTTACATTTAACTTTAGCCTTTTTTTAAAGAGGATTTCACTGTCGATTGAGTATTTTAATGAGACCAGTTAACAGTTAATGTGGCTCTGGTGGGAATCATCCAGCTGTGCTGCTGTGAGGAAACAGCTGCAGAGTGTTGTGCGTTTCTCCCAACAGGAAATCAGCTGCCAATGTTCACACCCATGTGGTCACAAGTCATGAAATTAAGAGACACGGCCCAGTGCAGAGTGATTTCAGTACCTGGCTGGTTTGTGGCCGGAGGTCTGAGGTCTCCGTCCTCGACTGCTCCTCTCAGCGGCATCAGCTGCTCCCTGGGGGGGCGGTGCTCTCCAGGATCTGCAGCAGCCTCTGCATCTTCCACTGAGTGTCAGATGGTTTCACTGAGTCCTGCAGAGGACAGAGAACGCCAGAGCTTCAATAATCCGAAAGGATCTCATTGGCTGAAACAGCTGTTATGGAGATGCAACAGGAAGGTTAAATGGTCTGTAGTAGTGATATTTCACATGCCTTGAAATGCCTGATTGTGTTGTGGGTAAAGTAAATACAGATGCATATTTTTGAAGGTTCAGAGTGGTGAGTTTGGATTTATGCAGAAAGGTTCGGCAGCTTCTCTGTACTGTATTTAAATATAATTTTTAGGTACTTGTACTTTATTTGAGTATTTCTGTCTTGTGCTGCTTTATACATCCACTCAGCTACATTTAGTGTGGGAAACATTACACGTTTTACTCCACTACTGTTGTAGCTTTAGTTACTTACTTACTACTACTACTACACCAGCTACAACATTAACAAACTGTTTACGGTGCATTACTTAAAATAACACAGTGTTAGAACTGATATAGCATTATATCACTGTGAAAGGGGAAATTATGTATGAGTATTTTTATTTTCGATCCCTAAGAACATTTAGTTCCTTTGGAAAAAACTTTTTTGAATCCAAAACATTTCTTGTAATAGAATATTTGACGTGGCTGGAGTGTTTTTTTTAAAATTTATTTCTTAAAGATCCCTAAGAAAGGATCTGGAAACGTCTTGCATCAATGGATGTTTGCCTGAGCAGCAGAAAGTAAATGGGATGTCTGACCATCCTGAACTAAAACTGACCCAATAACCAGTAAATCATCCTCCCCCTCCGGAGTACAGCTCCCACAGATGCTGAGATATTCCAGGGCAGAGAGTCTGCAAAGTTTCATTTTCAGCAAATCAGATTCTGCAGCAGGAACTAAAGCAGCTGTCCTGATGCTGCCGGTCCAGACAGTGTTTTTACCATCATGATGTGTCTGAGGATGATGGCTGCTTCCTGCTTGACGCCCTCCAGCTGCTGACTCCTGCTGCTCTCCTGTTGTAGCTCGGTCCACAGCTGATCCGCCTCATCTGTTTTTTGACAGCACATGTCGGACACGAAGGCTGTTTGCTCTCTGAAAACAGAGTGATACAATAACTGACTGGTTGAACTGTGGGGGTATAGCTCAGTGGTAGAGCATTTGACTGCAGATCAAGAGGTCTCCGGTTCAAATCCGGATGCCCCCTGTGTCAGCTTTATGGCACTTAATAACTTGTCTTCTCCACCCAAGACGATATACAAATAAAACAACACAAAATTGGAAATCTTGAGGATTGAAACAGTTGGTGTGAGTCTTGTGTATGGACAGACAAAGAAACATTTACCTGAGCTCCTCTATCTGAGCCAATATGTAGCTGTGGGTGTAGCTGCAGTCCTCATGCTCCTCCATCAGCTGCTGCCACGTCTTCTTCAGCTGCTCCACTTCCTGATGAACTCAAATAAAGACGAACAGAGTGAGGGTAGTTCTAGCTTTTTGTTTTAAAGGTGTCAACTGGGGCTGAAGAAGAATAAGACCAGTGAGACAGAAGATCCTGTTCCCACCTTCCCACCCAAACTTTTTAAAGACTCGCCCTGATCCCGAGGGGCCGACTGAAAACTGAATTAAAAAGAAAAGTAAACCACGAAAAGGAAAATAAGCCGCAGCTTGCCTCTCGTCTGCATCAAAAAGTTAGAAAATAACCGTCCGTCCAAATGTCCTGTCCATCCACAAGACAGTGATGTGGCGGTCAATCTGTGGGGGTATAGCTCAGTGTTAGAGCATTTGACTGAAAAAAGCTTCGCAAAAGTCTCAAGATTATTATGACCGAATATGATGTCGAACTGATTAATTCTTTAAGAGGCGTAAGTTAAATTCCAATTCATGTAAATGGCAAAACTGCACCAAAATTGCAGAGTACATTCAAAATATCTCATTTCCTGTTGGGTTTGGGGTGAGGGTACATGCAGTGTTTTTGTAGATCCTGGCATGTTACACGTGTCTACATGGACAGGGTCTGTCAGATCTTTTGATGACATATATAAAATGAAAACATGGCTCGTTGGTCTAGGGGTATGATTCTCGCTTAGGGTGCGAGAGGTCCTGGGTTCAAATCCCGGACGAGCCCATTATTTGGAATGACACATCACCTTCAACAATGTTTGATTACATAGGAGAATTTTTCAAATCAATCGAGCGAAGCAGCCGTGGTCACATTTTGTGATTGTCATTTCCAGAGAGAGCAGAGCAGCAGTGTTTGATTTGAGACAACACTTTACTACATGTGAGACAACAAATCTTTTTTTTTGTGTGTGTGAAAATTTTGTGTTGTACTTTAAAAGCCCAGCTCAGAATTTGAGAGTTTTCTTGAGATAAAGTTAAAGGACATGTGGCTCGTTGGTCTAGGGGTATGATTCTCGCTTTGGGTGCGAGAGGTCCCGGGTTCAAATCCCGGACGAGCCCATTCCTTTTATGTGTTTGTCTGTAAAGAGTTTGTTTTGTACTTGTGCATTTCAAATATGAGTGGCGCTCAAGCTTATTACTTATTACTCAAGCTTTTCCGTGTTGCAGTGCCACCCTTGATGCTATAATGAGCGTTAGTGGCTACAATTAAAATAAACACTACCGATAAACAGAGTCTGCCAGATGTTTCTTGACATAAACATCTTGCACATGTGGCTTGTTGGTCTAGGGGTATGATTCTCGCTTAGGGTGCGAGAGGTCCCGGGTTCAAATCCCGGACAAGCCCATTAATTTAAACTTTGGGCCTCACATATTTATTTAAATGATAAAGTCTAAGATGTTAGAATTAGAAACGGTTGTTGTGGTCGTGTCCTCACAGAGCTCAGTGACTCAGTGACTGATACACCTCGAACAGAAACTGGGGGGGTATAGCTCAGTGGTAGAGCATTTGACTGCAGATCAAGAGGTCTCCGGTTCAAATCCGGATGCCCCCTGTGTCAGCTTTATGGCACTTCACAACAGACCGTCCGAAAGATGTGTCGTCTATGTCCAAAATGATGAACAAATACAATATTTCACAGGCTGAATACAAATAAAGGCTTTAACCTCCAAAAAAGCAACAGATGAACTGGAAGCAACATCATGATGTTAAACAGAGAGGCGTTATTCACCTCTACGTCCTGCAGTATTTTCTTTCATTAAGACACATGATTTGTTTGTAAAGAGTTGGTGTTGTGCACTTCAAATATGAGTGGCTCTCAGGTTTAGTACTGTGTCGCAGTTATAATGAGTGTCAGTGGCTACAACAAAAATAAACACTAGATAGACAGGGTCTGTCAGATTTTTGTTTACATAAATTAACTGATAAACGTGGCTCGTTGGTCTAGGGGTATGATTCTCGCTTAGGGTGCGAGAGGTCCCGGGTTCAAATCCCGGACGAGCCCACTGTTTGTAAATATGTCTTTACTATTTAAATGAACCAATCTGAGATGTCTGGAGTGGAAATGTGTCTTTAGTCGAACTAAAAACTGTTTGAGCTTTCTCAACTTCTTCTTTTTCTTTCTTTTTAACTTTTTAAAATCACAAGTTGTGTATTAGATATTAATATATCAGGCGTCACTGGGAATAAACACCGACATAAATTGTAAATGGAAGATTTTCAAAAGCGTCGTAGAACAGCAGATAACAGATGAGCTCTTTGTATCTTTCTCCGACTCACTCTGATCGTAAACTCAACAGGAGCACTGAGGCCACAGTCTCGTCCTGTGGTAGTCACTCAATCAATCAGGAGGACCACAGTAAACTGACACAACATGTTTAAGACACATATCTCATGAAGCAATAACAAAGCTGATCGATCAGGTTTCAGTTGTTTTCCACAAAGGAAAACGAATCTGTCCATTTCTCTCTTCATCGTTTTGTGTTTATTTTCTGTGGCACAAACTTTTCTCTCTTTGCTTTCGCTCTGTGTTGTGGTTGGCTGTTCTTTCTCAGGCTGTTTTATGCCTGGCCCCACTCATTTGATGGTGGTTTAACCTGCTCAGTTCTCATCACAACTGAACCATGCTGTATATTACAACAGTGTGCTGCCCCCAGGTGGAGGAAGGTTGGTCCTGCTAATCAAATTAATGGTGTTACAAAGACACATATAAAACGGAGACGATCACGGGCTTCAAACTGAGGCTCAGCCAGAGCCACACAAAGACTTATCTGAGATCTAGTCCAAACACTGCATACTAACCAAGACATTTGTATGTTTTTTAAGGTCAGACTACAAGTGCTGGGACATTTGCTGAACAGCAGCCACTGTGGCCACTAGATGCAATTACAGGATATTTAGCTGCACATATTCTCTGATGAACACTGAGGCCAGTTCCTGTGTGAAAACACAACAAACAGTTGGACCAGAGGATGGGGGTGTAGCTCAGTGGTAGAGCATTTGACTGCAGATCAAGAGGTCTCCAGTTCAATTCTGGATGCCCCCTGTCTTGGATTTATGTCCCCGCTGTGCAGACATCGTTAGTTGTTGTGCTCTTACCTTCTTGTGCATGAGGTTCTCCTTGACAATCCTTTTGAGATCTTCCTTCATGTCGTCCTTCCTGACGTAAAGCTCTCTCTCTCTGTCTTGCAGGGCGTCCCTCTCCCTCTGCAGTGGCGCCTTCTCATCCTGCAGGAACTGAATCCACTCCAACCTCTCGCCGTGCTGAGCTCTCTCCACCCGAAGAATGTCCGATAGCTCCCTCTGAACGCAGTCGTCCACGGTGTTCTGTATATTATCATCCATCCTGTTGTTGGAGGACGGGAAGGTGCACGTGAACGTTTGCTGTTTACTGACTGACATTTTAAATCAACAGCCAACATTAAAAGTATGAAAACTTCCTCTGCAGATGTACATGTTCTGCTCTCTGACTTTACATTTCTCTCTCCAACACTACTCCCATCTTCAGGTTGTGGATGGCAGCTTCCTGCTCTTCCCTCTGACTGACCAGCTGCTTCTCCAGAGACTTTGTATTAGACAACTGCTGCATCAGCTGCATCAGCTTCTGCTTCTGCTGCTTCACCTTTGTCACTGAGAGGAGGAGAGTAAACAAGGAGAAGATGCTTCACACAAAGTGTGGTTGAAACCCCCCCCCACCACACATTTCCCACGTCAGTCTTCTGGGGTTGCGTCCCACATATTGTGGCAACTTTCCAAAACAGACAATCACGCACAGGAATTTAAAGTATAGTGAATCAAAATAGATTCTTGACATAAATTATCTGTAAAAAGTGGCTCGTTGGTCTAGGGGTATGATTCTCGCTTAGGGTGCGAGAGGTCCCGGGTTCAAATCCCGGACGAGCCCACGTTATTCATAAAGGTACAGTGATGGTCATTAGCAACACATGAAAGTTGGAAGAAATGCAGTAAGATGAGGATTGTCTGTGAATATGTTGAACTAGTATGTTGTGTTATTTCAATGCTGCACCATTATATAAACTATGATCGACCAATTACAGTAAAAACCAACTTAACCTCTCTTAGGGCCTGATTTACTAAATAAAGAGCGCTAAATTGCGTGCACACACAGATAGATTGCGCATGCTGTCTGTTTGGGGCTTGCGGGTGATTTACTTAGATTAACAGCGCAATTGACTACAGGTGCAAAAGTGATTGAGCCCGCCCTATTTAAATGATAATTTTGCGCGAGTAGGGTGTTCACCATGTCGAACGCAAACGAGCAGACGCAACGGACTATGATACACCTTCAGCAGAAACTGTGGGGGTATAGCTCAGTGGTAGAGCATTTGACTGCAGATCAAGAGGTCTCCGGTTCAAATCCGGATGCCCCCTGTGTCAGCTTTATGGCACTTCACAACAGACCGTCCGAAAGATGTGTCGTCTATGTCCAAAATGATGAACAAATACAATATTTCACAGGCTGAATACAAAGAAAGGCTTTAACCTCCAAAAAAGCAACAGATGAACTGGAAGCAACATCATGATGTTAAACAGAGAGGCGTTAT
>NW_019525506.1:512401-515514 GCF_002814215.2 Seriola lalandi dorsalis
GCTCGTTGGTCTAGGGGTATGATTCTCGCTTAGGGTGCGAGAGGTCCCGGGTTCAAATCCCGGACGAGCCCATCATTTGGTCATTCAAGCACCTCTGAATTAAAAATATGTGTCAAAATTGTGAGAGCTGCTTGGTCAAGCCTTCTCCTGACACACAATATACTCTAATAAGCCCAATGTTTGTTTTAGTTGAAGGAGGAAGGAGGCAGAACAAAAGCAAACCAGCCCTAACCACACATTCATCTGTGTGTGTTCATTAACAGCTGGTGTTCTTGTCTAAAGTTTGCTCACCTGCTGAGTGTTGTAAACCGCTTTGAACAAGTGATGAGCCTATAGTCCCATATATCCTGTCTAAAGAAACACATTTAATCTGAGGCATCTGAATGTTCTGAGTATTACAGTGTAACGTTGCTCAAGTCCAACTTCTGCACATCATTCTCTCACAAACACTGGGACATGTTCTGTCGGATCAGCAGACAGGGATGTGATTGTTGAACTGTGGGGGTATAGCTCAGTGGTAGAGCATTTGACTGCAGATCAAGAGGTCTCCGGTTCAAATCCGGATGCCCCCTGTGCCAGATTTATGGCACTTGACAACAGACATGCTGCCAATTTCCAAAAGATGTCATCTATGTCATGCATGATAAATAAAGGCAATGTTTGACAACCTGTGTATAAATAAAGGCTTTAACTTTCAAAAAGCAACAGACAAACTGGAAGCAGCGCTATTCACTTCTAACTCCTGTAATCTTCTCTTGCATTATGACATATGACATGTTTACACTTGATGTTATAATGAGTGTTAGACTAGCTACAATAAAAATAAACACTGTCAAAAACCAGGGTCTGTCAGATCTTTTGTGACATAAATTACACAACACAAGTGGCTTGTTGATCTAGGGATATGATTCTTGCTTATGGTGTGAGAGGTCCTGGGTTCAAATCCTGGATGAACCCGTTATTTGGACTCATGCAGTCATTGTAATTGGCAGAGCCTTCAAATACTTGTCTGCTCAAGCACATAACCGCATAAATCACCTGTCCTGTCCTCTAACAACAGCAAAATTGCTTAATCATTTAAGTTGTTTATCAAACACTTAATGAATATACTATAAAATATAAATACTCAGCTTAATCAGTAATGAATATAATAATAATTTGTTGTAGTAGTTTCTGTTTCCCCGAGTGCTGTCACTGCAATATAAAGCTCATACATTCAATCTGTTCTAAGAGAGTAGAAGAAGAAAAATCTAAAAAGAAAAAAAGCGTAACAAACATTTTCTCCAATCACACATAATGATTGTCTCACCCTGCATCGTGGTGTCCGAGTTAAGTTTGTCAGACTGCTCCTGTAGCGCCTTCATCGCCTGCCTGTGTTGCAGCTCCAGGACTTTTCTGCTTTGTTCAGCAGCCATCTGCTGACTCTCCAGCCGCTCCGCCAACTCCTCCACCTTCTTCTCTTTTGCAGCCACGGCACGTTTCAGTTGCTCAGTGACATCTTTCTTATCCTTCTGCAGCGCGCTGTACTCAGAGGAGAGGTCTTTGTTCTGTTTCTCCAGCTCGTCAGATTTAAGCTGACATCTGCAGGATGAAGAGGGACACGATCAGGGCTTCAGGGTTGTATAGAAAAGGTTTTTTGCTGTGAATAGCGTATCTAAAATTAAATTCTGACTGCACTGACTACATCCTCTATCAGAGAGTTTTTATCATGCTAAATATGAGACAGAAGCATGACATTAATAGTGAGGTGAAATATAGTGATAATATATATTCTATATATCCGTTTTACTTTGTGAAACCATGTCAGTAAAACTTAAATGAGGTGAGTAAAGCTAAAAGCTTTGAGGCTAATCCACCACATATTATAGTATGCCATATAGTATATCTTTTTATTTTGCACTTCTTTACAAAAGAAATGTGACTCAAACTATCAATTACAGGAACTTTAACATGGGGAAAGAAATAATTGAAAAAAAAAAAAAAAACCTTAATTAGCAACTATTTTTATTATATATTAATTCATTGCTCCTTTTCTTTGTCCTGTATGACAGTAAACTGAATACCTTTGAATTTTACAATCATAATTTGATTTTTTTTTTTAAAAGCTATTTGAGTCCATGGCCTTGGGCCCTGAGAAATACTAATCAGCAGTTTTCAATTTAAAGACAAAGCAATTAATCAGGAAAATAATCAGCATTTTAATAGACAATGACAATAGTTAATAGTTAGTTGCAGCCTTAGCTAAAGCGCTTCGTGCAATAAAAACACACTTCCTTCCCAGCAGTCTAAATTGAAGTTATACATTTGGTCCTATTAGCATTTTCTTTATTTAGCATGGTGGCCATCTTAACACAGTGCTATTGCTAATTTGGCTAACATCACTTTGGCTAACTGAAGGACTTAAAATAAAGCGAGATTTTTTAAATATTAGATAAAAACTAAGATATATATCTGCATTTATACATCATTCAGTGTTGAAAGAAACTGTTAGTTGGCAAATTATTCCCACAAAAAGAGAAGTTACGTTAGCTCTGCAGTGAACGTTAGCAGTCTTACCTCTCCAACTGCTCATCAAGATACCAAATTTGTACCAAATATACCGACTTTTCTTTGTTATCAGAACCGATTTTATCCGCCATAGTTATGTATTTATCTTTCCCCCGTATATTTATTGGCTCATTGATATTTATCTCAGCTTTTTTAATCCTTCATTCAGGACATTTTCGAAGTTTACTGAAAAATCTCCTCTGAGGAAGAAGTTAGCTAACTACGTTGTTGCTAGGCAATGCTGCCTTCAGGGACAGGTCGTAAAGTTCTCTGCTTCACACAAATAAACTAACCATTGTCAATTTTCCGTTTCAAACTATTTTTTATTTCATTATTTATTATTTATTTATTTATTGAACACTGTATTGTCTTCTTCAGATGAATCACTTTCATCCTGACAGAAATTAAAGGTGGAAACGCTGTAAAGTGAATGTGTTTAGGCTTTAAAATCAGAAACAGTGGTCTCTGTGCTGCTCTTCGAGAATTAGTCTGAATTACATCAGAAATATTAAGAAAATGTAAATTCAACTTACTGAAATGCAAATGCCAGTAAAGGACTTGACCTC
>NW_019525506.1:515534-523915 GCF_002814215.2 Seriola lalandi dorsalis
AAAAAGAGAAGTTACGTTAGCTCTGCAGTGAACGTTAGCAGTCTTACCTCTCCAACTGCTCATCAAGATACCAAATTTGTACCAAATATACCGACTTTTCTTTGTTATCAGAACCGATTTTATCCGCCATAGTTATGTATTTATCTTTCCCCCGTATATTTATTGGCTCATTGATATTTATCTCTGCTTTTTTAATCCTTCATTCAGGACATTTTCGAAGTTTACTGAAAAATCTCCTCTGAGGAAGAAGTTAGCTAACTACGTTGTTGCTAGGCAATGCTGCCTTCAGGGACAGCTCGTAAAGTTCTCTGCTACACACAAATAAACTAACCATTGTCAATTTTCCGTTTCAAACTATTATTTATTTATTTATTTATTGCACATCATTTCTAAAATGGGTTGGTTGCGTCTTTAATGTCTCCCTCAGAACATCTTCCTTCCCTGCCATTCACCCACCCACGCTTTATCATATCTATTTATGATTATTTATTTCATTATTTATTATTTATTTATTTATTGAACACTGTATTGTCTTCTTCAGATGAATCACTTTCATCCTGACAGAAATTAAAGGTGGAAACGCTGTAAAGTGAATGTGTTTAGGCTTTAAAATCAGAAACAGTGGTCTCTGTGCTGCTCTTCGAGAATTAGTCTGAATTACATCAGAAATATTAAGAAAATGTAAATTCAACTTACTGAAATGCAAATGCCAGTAAAGGACTTGACCTCAGAGGAGAGGAATAAAACTGAAACATTGCTGCTGTGTGGATGAAATAACAGCAACATCACTATGGCAACAGTTACAGACACATATACACACAAAGATACAGTCATAAACAAAACAAAGCACTCATATATGCTCAGCCCGTACGTCAGGTCAACCTGACACTATGTAATTGCTCAGTTTATAGTCAAGATCTGTGCTGTGAATGAACAAAGCAGCGAGGCGGCTGATCTGAGTGATGTCTAATTTCTATTTTCATATGCAGCAACATTCACCAGTGATTCACAGGAACAGATTTGCATGCTGCGTATTTTTATTTCCTCTGTAAGGACCCTGATCATATCATTCTGCTCTGAAGCTGAGAGGAATGCAACAGTATCCATCTCCGCTGGGCCTCTACAACCATGTTTGGCTCTGCTGATCTGAAGCTGTGCGGCACCGCCCTCCTGCTGGTCCTGGGATCGCTCGCCAACATCTTTAACCTCGTGGTCATGCTGGTTCACCCCTTTCTTCTACCTCAAATCCCAAAGCAAAACTCTTGTTCCAAAAAACATGACAGAAAGAGCTTCTTGTGTCATCAGGAAGCCCCTGTTTCCTGCCTGGGTCGTCGTCAACGTCTATGTGGTCATCTTCATCTGCTACCTCGCCCTGATGCCCTTGATGATCATGCTCCCCACTTCACTGAGGCTGGTCGTCTACCTCTGCAAACACAGCTTGTCCATGCGGAAGCAGCAGAGCGGTTCTCACGCTGCAGAGTCGTACCTGCTCGTCTGCAGGCTGACGGTCGCTCTGGTATGGGTTTACCTCTCCACGCTGCTCACCATCTCCCTCTACTACTTCCATGCGATCTTCGCCTCTGGGCTGAGCGCGGACATGCTCTTCCTTGGTTTGTCTTTTTTATTGCACGGCTTCTGCGATCCTCCTCACCTGCTCCAACAAGAACCTGAGAGAGAAGCTCAGAGTGCTGATCTGCAGCGGGACGAACACGAACACATCGGCCCGGAGTGCTGAAGATAAGAGTGGAGTTTGACTGAGTTTTACTTGAGTGACATATACAGCATTCGGCATACTCTCTAATTATCTTCACACTCTGTACTATGGATTATGTCCTGTACGGCTCTAACTCTTCACTTATCTGAAACAGGGTTTTACTGATTTAAGCTGTGTTCACATCGTATGGGACGGACAGCAGAGAGTTGGTACTGGGCGCCGACAAGCTGTTGAACAGGAGCCTGTGACATCACTGGATGTTTATTTGAACATCTGTATCCCAGTTATGAGGCTTATCCCAGTTTTAATCAACATACCCATGTATATGATAAATACTATAGTATCCCAAACTTTGAAATCATTAATCTGACATTCCTGTAATCTTTAACCTTCAATTCATTTGACCACAGCTATTGAGAATGAAGCCACTTTGGCTTACGCCTGTGAAGACTCATCAGGTCATCAGTATCTCTTAGAGCTTTACAAAGGAAACTGGACCTGTTTTATATTTTTACTGCTCTACATGTCAGAGGGAAATATTGTTCTTTTTACTGCACTACATTAATCTGACAGCTGTATCTACTAGTTACTCTAAAGATTAAAATACTACCTTAAAACTCATGATAGATTTCATTATTATGGAATAAAATAAACGTTTTTTCCAGCAGCAAGGATCATGTGTCACGTTTCAAACGTCTATGAGTTTGAGAGTTGGAGGTTTTCTTCAAACTATTCAGATGGTTCAAAAACTGAAAACAGATTAGTTTAGAAGTTTGTTTTTTCTTCTCACGACCCCTCAGACTCATGCTGTGACCCCTCCCGACCCCTAGGTTTTGAATCTGGGTTACCGAACAGTAACAGTAAAATGTTACATACTGATGCGTCAGTTTTAAGAATTTAATAATTTTTTTTACATTGTAGTACTGATACTTTTACTTGTGTAAAGGATACGTACCCTACATCTTCCCCCCGCTGTTGCCAAGAGAAAACAAATGTTGAATGTGTGTGTGAAGGCAGTTCCTGTGTTGTTGCAGTTCCTGATCATCACCAGCAGAGGTCAGTAAAGGTCGCAGGTTCCTCATCACCCCTCTCAGTTCACATCAGTTCATGTTTTGAAGTCATACCTGGTGGTGAAAGACAGTTTTGTTTGCGCAGAGATATTTGTGAGACAGTTGGAAACTCTCTCACCTCCACCTGGAATGCAGCCAACTGGAGCTGCAAGAACACGATGGTTATGAAATATAAAGAGGTCAGCTGTGACAATTAATCAAACTGTCTTACTGAATGTTTTTCCACAATGTCCTCAACACCGACCCCAGAATACCATTATGCTAAAGGGCTGCAGGAAGGGTTTGTGTAATTTTAGAACATTTATGCAACCAGTCGGAGCAGAGCATCCAGCGCTTCACTATCTGAAGAGATTTAGACAGAAATACCAGTTTGTCGTCACTAATAATCACAACGAGCTCCACGGACAAACTTTAAAGTATTGAAAATGTTACTAGGAGTAAAAGTATGAAAGTATAATCAGCAGAATGTACTTAAAGTATCAAAAATAAAAGTCGTCAGTGCAGAAAAATGTCCACTGTGACTGTTAGTTATTATACTTTACATAATTAGAGTATTATTATTCATACTTTAATGTGTAAGCAGGATATTACTCCTGGAGCTGGTTGAGCTGCAGCTCATTTTTAAACTATTTCGTAGTATTACAACTAATAACTATTTCCATCATGGATTAATGACCTCAATTACATTCTTAATTAATTAATTAATTAATTAATTATTTGTTTGCTTTGTAAATATTCATAAATCAATGAGAAATGTTTTGACAAAAAAACAAAAAACCTCAAAATTATTAAAACTAAGGAAAAGAATCAGGTTTTTTGCTAACTATGAACAGGAATCTGTTGATGAATCAATATTAGTTAATGCAGTTGTATGATCATGCTTCTGTTTATAGCTTTAACACCTGTAATAAGTGTCAACAAGGTTTACGGCGCTGTCTAAACATTTACTTAAGTTCATTCTTGAGCTGGGAAGTAGTAGATTGATGATACAATCACAACTCAAGGTCCACTTACTGGCTTTGCCAAAAAGGTTTTTAAACATGCGGGCAGTCTCCATGACAACTGAGTAAACTCTAATCGGTGATGAAGACTACGTGATGTGGTTGAAAGCGCCGCAAAAGCTATTAAGTGGATCCTGAGTTTGGATTATTTTGTCAGATTCTTAAACGGTTGTTTTTCTCATTATTTTGTCGTGAAAAATAAAGTTTTGGAAACATAAACATTAAAATATTCAGGACACACTATAAAGATAGAAGACAGAATCACCTTTAAGTAAAACAGGCCAGCACAACACTGCAAATCCTCTTATAAAAGTAATTTTTATAATGGATTTATGGGAATTTTGGATCAGCCGCAGGTATTTTATCTTAGCGCCACAGTTAATGCTTTAAAGTGAAAAATCCTTTGAAATGCAAAAGATTTCAACCATGCTGGCAATCGAAACCCTTGACCACCCACAACATCAAACTTATTTTTTATCACAGAAATTGCAGCAAATCAACATTTGCTGATGTAAACTCAAAACAGGAAAACTCATTATTCGACCGCAGAAGATGCTGATGCATGACATCCTTGAAGGAAAACCCAGATTAGCAGCAGCAGCACACTTCCCCGGCTCTGTTTTGATCTGTCGTCTTTCCGCCTTCACCCCTTTTCGCCCTTTTTGTTGTGGCGAGGGCTGCCAGGGGTCAGCCGGGGTCACGGCAAGAGGAGAGAACGAGGTTTAATGCCTCCAAACCCGCTAATAACCCCCGCTGTGATCCCCCTCACCCCCCTCCAGGGCCATTTTTCATAGCGCTCCACCCGGCCGGTTTGGAGGAGGCAGGCAGCTGGAGGCTGGGCGCTCCCATCCACGCGTCTGGTTTGCATTAAATGGACACATGTGGTCTTTGTTTTGAGAAGTGCGGCTGACACGAACCCATAACCAGCCGTATGAAAAATGGGTTTCTCAGGCAGCGGATTTAGGCTAAACTTTGTTCAGGGTCAGCGTTTCACTTTAAACAGGAGGTATCTTAATGACAGGAAGCCTATGATTTGACTTAAGCCCTTCGTTAAGTATGATGGGCAGAGTACCGCTGTGATGTGGAACAGTTGATCTGAGACGGAGTCGAGACGTGAGTCAGTCACCAGATATGAATCTATTGCCGAGAGAACGCATGTTGGATGTTTCAGCTCAGACTTTATATATCACATGTCGCTTTTACAGCTGCATGTTGCTGTAAAAAGCAAAACGACTCTTCTGTCCACGACGAGATTTATACTCTGAGCTCGCACACAATAGCTCAGTGTATCACTCAGGGACACATGGCGGTTGATGGACACATTGGCTGTGGCAGGGATCAAACCTGTGACCTCTTTTATGACCAGACACCGGACCACCCTGCAAACGCCAAACAGCCACTTGATACTTTAATAAAGTTCCTTAAAGGATACGTCTGTCGTCAACAACAATGAAAAGTCCAAAACCAACAGTGAATATATACCAACAAGTACATCTGATTCCTCTGAGCCTCAAAATACTATGAAAAACACCAAATGTGGATTCATCCGCCGCTGAAAATAGGACCAGCTTTTTCAGGAAGTCACTGAGTCTTAAAAGATATTTATTTGAGAGAGAGACCAATCTAGGCATCAACTCTGAGGCGGTGAAAGTTTCTTAATTTTCTTAATATGTGAGCTTCTGGGGAATTAATGCGCTGCCATTAATTCTTCCAAAGTACAGGAGAGACATTACGAAATCAAGATAACGCCTTCAGTAGCCATGAAGGAAACTCTTGGTTAAGTATTTTCACATCAGTGTTACACTCTGCTTCTTTTCAATCACCTGAAACCAACAGGAAGATTCTCCTCCCCTCACTGAGCATCACTAAGCGTGAATACTTCACTTTGCAGAAACATGCACAGTAACTCATGCTCAAAAGACGGGAAACAATTGTTTGGAAGCGAAACATGCAAGTCTCAAATTTTGGATATCCAATTCCCATGTCGAGTTCAACAAGCACCAAGTCAAAATGTTAACTTTACTGAGTCCAAAACAATTTATAATTTGCCAAACGTAGATTTCCCTCCTGATTACACCACATGATTGGCTGCTGATGGATGATCTAAAGGTCCCATATAGTCTAAAGGTCTCTGTGCATGTGTAGTGTGATTATAGATCAGCTCTAGCTTCTATATTAATACTGTGAAAGTATCAAAGCCTCAGTCCACAGAGAAATGCACACAGCCTGTATTCAGAAACTGAGCCTTAAAACCAGCCGTCAGGACTTCTGGAACTTTGTGATGTCACAACAAAGCAGTCACCAAGCCCCGCCCACCTGGACCCACCATCCAAACCTTGCAGGATTTGGTTTCTCTGAGTGTTTTTACCTGAAATCTGATTTATTTTTATTGGATCACTCAGTAAACAGTCAGCCAATCAGGAGAGAAGCTCAGAGCCTCCTCTCTTCTGATTGGCTCACCGACCTGTTGTTACTAAAGCTCCAGAGAGAAGCCTGAGAGAGGAGATGTAAAACTACACTGAGATGGTTTTTATATCTTCTTATGGATCAACACTTCAAATAAAACACAGAAGAAGAAGAAAACCTGGAGCTTTGAAGTATCTGTTGTCAGGAAAATAAACGAGCTAATTTGCAGCACAATTTTTATGATATAATTTTAATCTTTGGGCTTGGGAAGAAGTCACTCAAAGTCAGAACAAAGTAGAGATATCATTCTCATGTCTGTGGTAAATATGAAATTAGAACGAGCAGCTGCAGAGCAACAAAGACCGGAAACAGCCTGGCTCAATTAAAGGGTTACAAAATCTGACAGAAAAGCAGCAAAAACAACAGGTGGTTGTCTTGCATAAGGATATGAACGTTATGGATTTCCTGATCAAGTGCTTTTGGTCCTGATCATGATTTGAGTCCCTAAATACTAATATCTGCCAATACCGAGTCTGATCTAATATCTACAGTATATCTATGTAAATGTTGATTAAATATGTCACTGACACTGTTTATATTCAGCCCATCTTATTTTTCATTAGCTACTTCATCCAAATACCAAAGATCCTGATTCAAACTATAACGTTTATAAACTCAAATCAATGATATGATATGAATATCATTAATACCAAACTGTTCTTTTAAGTCCACACCTTCCCTCACCTTAACACCTTATCTGCCGAGTCTAGCCTATCAGCTGTGGTAATTGTGGACGCAATCCTGCTTCTCCCACCTTTAAATTGTCATGTCCAAGTCTTTAAATGAAGTCCACTGACACAGTTTGAACGTGTGCGCTAAGGCGTGCACACGGGCAGATGTAGGGCGGGTGAACCAAGTCAAACCCTTGGAATGAACAAACCCCCATCACACACATCACACGCAAACACCAGCTCGGCATTAGCTCACTGGAATGCCACGCTGTGCACTTTTAGTTGTGCGACTCTTTTATGTTTTTTTTTTGCATTTTTTTACCAAAAGAGAAAAACACTGAGCTTCATCAGTGAAGTCCGCGCGTGTTGATAAACACATCGAAGCTCCCATTCAAACCGGACCGACAGCTGCTGCTTCAGGACAAGATGGAAACCACAAAGGCTTTTCATCTGAAAAGATCTTTCGGCTTGATTTCACCTGGATGGCAAACGACGTAGATGTAGACCTGGATATAACCTGCAGCTGTTTCACTGGGATGATTATCATGTAGATATGGATATTTATGTTTCAAACAACAAAATCGTGTTCATGGATAATGAATGGTTCATTTACCCTGGAATACTAAGCAGTATGAAATATGAGCGTTTTCCAGAGGTTCATATTTCAGTCTGAGCAGTAAAGTGCATGAATGGATCAGTGTGTGTGATAAAGGAGAAGTTGAGATAAAAACCCGTCAGATACTGTGAACCGATCCTACTCTAGCATCAAAAGTTGGTCTGTTTTCCGGTAACGTGAGTGAAGGAAATATCCTAAAATCTCTGTCTCTTCTCAGAATATTTTGGGGCATCTCTGGAAAATCTTTGATGTCAGTTACCGTGGAAACAGTCAGTTAGAATTCAGCTAATGTTACCATGGTAACATACTGTACGTACAGTTAACATGTAATTCTGACATGTTAAATTCTAATGTTTAGTGCGTTTAGCATGTTAGCATGTTAACCTGTGCACAGTTAATAAAAAAAAAAAAAAATGGGAGGGGCCACAACTCAGCCAACATTAGCTCATTGCCAATAGACTTTACACTGGGATGACGGCACACAAGTAAAACTTTCCCCCATTCTGTTTTCCCATATATGGGCCAGACCTGGACCGAGGACCTGGGCATATGTTGGGCCAGACGCTTCATTTTACCATCTAGGGGTGACCTGCTTTACTTCAGACCAACGAACTCCCTAATTCTGCTGATGGGGCTTAAAACATGAAGCAGCTGTGATTTCACCCATTATTACTTAAAAGACGTGTTGCATCCTTTCAGTTTCCGGACTTCAGCTATTGAGACCAAAACTTTTTATGGAGAAAGATTTGGAATTTCTACATAAAAGTTTAAGGATTATCTATATCATCAAAACAAAACTGGAGCCAGCTGCTAGCGGTCATTAGAGAAACTGCTTCTTAAAGC
>NW_019525506.1:524455-524801 GCF_002814215.2 Seriola lalandi dorsalis
AGTGAATCCCAGCTGATGATGGGAGGAAGCCGGAGTACCTGGAGAAGACCCACACAGGCATGAGGAGAACATGCTAACTCCACACAGAAAGGCTAACCAACAATAACAGGCAGCTAATGAAACTCAAACGTGGTTCTGTTCTATTCAACAGGAGAGAGCACAAAGCCCAAGTTTAGCATTTTTTCACTTGATGTTTTATTAATGAATTATATTTTAATCATTTTAAGGCTGTTTGCTGAGTGTCGCCTGGTTAGCTAACCGACAACAACAGCTAGCTAGTGAAAGTGGAACTTGGTCCTGTTCTGTCCCAGGCATGGATGTATTATGAGAACGGATCTCAAAATGG
>NW_019525506.1:524821-525245 GCF_002814215.2 Seriola lalandi dorsalis
TTCATGTGATGACAATGGCCAGTGCAGCGCAGGTTAATTTAAAGTTCGAGTCTGATAACTGAGGAGTTTGTGGGAAGTTCAGAGTGAATGAATAAAAAAAGAGCTGCTCGAGATCAAGAACGCGCTCCTCTCAAACACAATAAAAATATATAGAGCGTGATCAAAACACAGTGGATCTGAGTTTAAGCTGTAAACCGTTCTCAGATGGCTGCCTGAAGCAGAGTTTATCTCATCGGTTGAGTTAAATCTTAAGGGGTGGAGACAAATATACACATATTGCAGCGTAAGTAAATAAAACATGAATGACAAGTCCTTTTTTTATTCATGTGAAATTATTGTACTGATAAACTATCATTGCAATGTGCTTTATTCCTGTATGTAAGACATTCATTCATTATCCATACCGTTTTATCCTTTTAAAGTT
>NW_019525506.1:525349-530105 GCF_002814215.2 Seriola lalandi dorsalis
AACAGGATGTCGCTTCACATACGTCTGGATAAGGACCGGTTCCTCCCCTGCGCCTCAGAGCGTCTGCACATGCAAACTGCTATGAGGAGAGTTTTATTGTTAAACTATAGATTCTGGGAGAGATGTGATGTTAGTGTGACAAAGATAGCGTACGTCCGCTTGTATCACCCAAAACACTAACAGCTTAAATAAGAGGGTGAAGGCCACAGTCCATTTGACCAATGCAGTGACAGCTTTGACTCTAATTGGCCTCTGTACGTTACACATCTGCACGTTACACATCTGCACGTAGTAACATGAATTACAGTCTCCTGTCCAGAAATTAGTAGTGTCACTTATAAAGCCTTTCCCTTTTCTCTTTCATTACGCTCAGATTTTATTAGAGCTCCCTTTTCTTCACATCCAGAGAGCCCTCAGAAATCTGACAGCCATTACACAGGAAAGCACTGCTAAATTCTTTACTGCTATTAGTGGTTGTAATTATAGAAATGATCTCAAACTGACTGACTGAACAAAGGGACGGAGGTGGGTCACAAACCGCCTGTGCGCCCGACTGTGGAGCGAGTGCATTTTATCTTACAGCTGCAAGTTTTAACTTTCTGTATCACACACTCCCTC
Source organism: Seriola lalandi dorsalis (assembly GCF_002814215.2). Classification (NCBI taxonomy): domain Eukaryota; kingdom Metazoa; phylum Chordata; class Actinopteri; order Carangiformes; family Carangidae; genus Seriola; species Seriola lalandi. The sequence continues at coordinate 525,968 of NW_019525506.1, forward strand.
CATCCTCATAAAACTACTCTTCACACACATCGCATCATAATTATTACTGTTTTTAACCACATTTACTGCAATACTTTTCCATGCGGGGACATATTTTCTTTGTCTCTGGGAGCTGGATGAGTAGACTGATTAATCTCAAGTCTGTGCGTTAAATACAGAGCTGGAGTGAGGGGGCGGTTACAGCCGAACTGTGCAGACTGGAAACAGCTCAAAAATCCATCTTCCAGCACCTTTAAAGCCCCTGAATTATCACGTTATATCTTGTTTGTTTAATCCGCACAAAAACAGAAATGTAAAAGACACAATTTGTGGTTTTAGGAGGAGTCACATGCTGGAACTTGACAAATGTATAAATCCGCCCACAACTGTGAAGCGTCTCAGCTGGGTGTCTGGCAACCTCACAGTTTTAGATACAGGGAGGAGTTTATAGTCTGCATGGATGTTTTATAAGCTGATTTTCTTCACTCATTATTCCCCCACCTGAATCTTACTCGCAGCAGAGTCCCTGTGTAGTGATTTCTTTTTCTATCTCCAAATGTAATGATTGCATTTCCTCTGATAAATGGATGAAAGTTGGTTAACTATTTAAAACCTTATCTGAAACATGCTGTTTTTGAGATACAGTCTTCCTTTAGAAAAATAAAACTTTTACATTTAAGAAAAAAGAATTTAAAAACTGGGACTATATTTTTGGTGTAAGGTATATTTTTAAATAACGTCTATGTCCCTGTTAAGCTAAAATCACGTTGCTTTCTGTCACAGCAGTGTTGTTCCTAACAATGACTTTATTATTACTCTCCTCCTCATAAAAAGGATTTAGAGAGACTTGCAGTGTGTTTTGTGGCTGGCTGGTTAGTTTTTACTGATTGTGTTCTTGTAACACTCTTATAATAATCCTATAATATGTCCATAAGGTGCTGGAGTGAGCCAGCACACGCTGTGTGACCGTGTCCTGGTGTTTAATGTTTTGGGAGATTGTGAGTAATTATTAGATGTTTCCTGCCAAAATTTAATCTCGGATTCTTCGTCTTTATAAAAATCAAAACGCACAGGTGGAGGTGGGAACACAAAGCCAACCATCATCTGTTTTGAGTTGACTGGCACGCGGCAGAGAAAGAGTTAAGAGTCACGTGGTAGCGGGTGGTATTGTCAGCCCCGGGCTGTTAAAAAAAAAAAGCGTATGTGGAGGAAAAAAAAAAAAAAAAAAAAAACTTGAGGAGAGAACAAAGAAATCAGAGTCTATTTAAAGAGAAGTCGCCCCCCGATCCTGCAGCCGTGTGACTCCCGGCACTGCGCACCGCACACAGCTGCGCCAAAAACCCCAGCCTGCCTGTGCACCACCACGGCTCCCGACTGCGGTGAGGATGCGGACTTCTCTGCTCGTGTGCTGCTGCGTGTTTGCGCTGCAAAGCCTCCCGAGCACGCTTTGTGCTCCAGCGCGGGGATCCGGCAGGTACAAAGTGGCACCGGTGAGTTGGAGGACAATTGTTTTTTTTGGTGTTTTTTTTACTTGTTGCAAAGTTGAAGCAAAAAAAAATGAATTAAGAGAAAAGTTTCAGAAGTTTCGGGAACTTTTTGATGTTTTGCTGCAGAACGAGTCGCTTTGGTTGAACTTTGTTACTGTTGCACGCATGAAAACTGAATCCACCTTTTGCATTTTGAAGTAATCTGCACTGTTGACTTTACTTCATTCTTACTCCTGCTGCAAGTGGCTCCCCTACCCCCTTAACACACACGCATGCACACGCGCGCACACACTCGCGCGCCGTTATGTTTTTATGCAGACTTCGGAGCAGAAAGAGTCAAAATAAATAACATCCTCTAGACTGCATGAAGTGTTGAGATTTAAGATTAGGTAAATCTTCACTTTCCTGCAGCTGCAAGTGCCTGTCCGTTCACGGACGCGCACACGCACGCCCTTTTCCTAGTAATCATCAGGACCAATGACACTAATGTTGTAATTATGAAAATGGCTATTTTACGCGCGCACAGGAGCTGACCTGTCACTGTAATTAGCCCGGGAGCTGCTCTTACTTTGAAGAAATTACTATCATCACTATTTATTTTTTGTGTCTGCTCAGCAGCACTGGAGGCAGTCATGACTTGGCAGCCGTACCTGACGTGCTCTCCCCTCCGTGCACGCAGGATGACAGCAGAGTGTTTTGGTTTTTGCTCAGGTCTGATCTCTGGGGAGGAGAGAGAGAGAGAGAGAGAGAGAGATAGAGAGAGAGAGAGAGAGAGGGAGGGAAAAGGGTTGCTGAGTTCCCCTGTCTGCAGGGCAGGAAGCAGTAATAACAGGTCTTAAAGGCATTTTGTCAACAACACCATAAGAAGGGTCCAACACATGGAGTCCTGCAGGCTTCAGTGGCATGTTACAGTCACACTCCCGTGTTTTGGTGGCTTTTCTGACCTATTTTCACTTTGCTTGATTAATTATTTATTAATTTATTAATTATTAATCTCACTTTTGTTTACAGCTGTTTTGCACACAGCTGCAGCTCATTATTTCATACTTTCTACTCTTAATATCTCTTCCTCATATGTTCTGGCTGTGTAATCTTGGATTCCATAGTATTTACTGTATTTAATTCACGTTTCCCTTGTTTAAGATCTTTCCTGTTTGTAACTACTTCCTGGAACAAAACAGTTAAACTTCATTTACACAGCAGTAGGCTGGTTTAGCATGCATTATCTCGGGTTGTTCTGTATACAGGTACACAGGAAAATAAATAATCCTTCAAAACAAACAGGCTGGCCTGGATAAGTAGTTACAGGGAATGGTGTGGCCATTACAGAGAACAGTTGGAAATTTCAGAGAAGGATGAGATGATGATGACAACAGTGATTATTTAGGTAAGATTGCAGATAATTTTAGGAGACCAACGTGCACAAGTGAATATTTTTAGTTTGTTCCTGATGCAGCATCATGCATACATAAGATTAAATAAATAAATAAATAAATACTAACTAGTTGGAGCAGTTTATCCTCCAGTAGAGGAGGCTCTCTGAGTCAAACAAACAACAGGATGTTTTTCAGCTGGTAAGCACCACAAAGTCCCATGCGAATGATTCACACAGGTTGACTTCGCCCCAACTTAATGCTAAGATAAGACGACACAGTATCAGCCCTTAAATGGAAATATCCAATAGCTGTGGTGTGGGGAGCGTCGGCTGCAACAATCCAAACCAATCCAGAAAACTGATGCAGCAGCTGGGACGTCTCACAACATCCTGTTCATCCTGGTCTGTTCTGGGTTCTGTAATGTACTTCCATCAAGGGATAGTTTCGATAAAGGAAGAAGCAGGGAGCTGATTTCATCAGATGTTGCATAACCAGCTAGAAGAATAAAAGTGTTGACATACGTGATCATTTACAAGAGAAAATAAATGGCGAGGAGAAAGAGGAAAGATGCTACCATGTTTGTCATGCAAGTCGTTAAGCTTTGATTGGCCAGGATCCAACATGTCAGCTGTGTCTCTACACTGGTTCCCAACCTGAGGGTCAGGATCCCCACAAAGGGTCACGAGATAAATTTAAGGGGGTCACGAGATGATTAACAGAAACAGGAAAGCAGAAAAAAAAATCATTTCCGCTGCAGTTACTCTTATTTTTTCAGACTTTCCTCTAATCTTTACTTTTTACTGATAAATTACTGGATAATTTTGCTTCTTGAACTGGTCACAACTGGTGGACACATGCAAGTGGTGAGGAGGGGTCACAAGAACATTAATTTCAAACAGCTGGGAACCACTGAGATTGTGTTTTTCTCTTGGGTTGCTTCATTAGCGTCCACCTTGTGTTCTTGTGTTTAATTCACAGTAACGCTGTAGTGTTGTGACACATCTCCTGTTGACAGCGAGATTATCTGATGAGCTGAAAACCAGGTTTCCATACATGAAAAATGACTTTCCCAGCAACACATTATCAGAGCTACGTTGCACCTGGGATGACAGCTTTGTTATGTCTGCTGGTCATTTCACTGGGAAGTCTAATCTGTAGTTTTGCCAATTTGTTCCCCCCTTGTTAACAAAAGAGTGAGTGATTACACAGGCCTGGACAGGCCTCAGTGTCTGTGGCATTCATGGCACACACACATAGTGTGTGTTTTCTCTCCGGAGTAAAACAAGGGTGGGGGGG
>NW_019525506.1:530125-533774 GCF_002814215.2 Seriola lalandi dorsalis
GGGGGCAGTATAAGCTAACTTGTTTGGGTATTGAATAAAACCTTTACATTTGTGTGTTGTCCCGTCGCCTTGATGTGATTGGTCAGGGAACCGTGAGAGCAAAGGTGACATCAGAGCTGCTCTGGGTTCCCATCGAGCAGATCTAGGTCACAGCTGCGCCAGGCTGTGAGTGGGAAACACGACAGGGGAGGGGGGGGGCAGTTAAAAAGCACATGCACCCCTCCTTCATAAGGTTAATCAGATGCTTTTGTTAATTAGCACAGGGACGGCCTTCAGCCTGGTTCTGAATCCTCCACCAACAAGGTGAGAGGAGGGATCCAGTCAGGATGGTGTCGGTCCTTGAATTTATTAAAGTGCACATCTCTGAGTTTCTGGATGGCACCTTGACCAATTTCACATCCCCATCTCTTGAGACGGCAGATAGCTGGAGAAGTTAGCAGTTCTAATATCTGGTCTTCAAGGTAAACCAGACAGAGTTTTTAGCGGATGGGATCAAGAATGGGGACGTCGTCTTCCGATGTAGCCAGCTAGCCGCTTAGCTACGCAAAGAAGCACGGCAGACAGACGGTGTGGATGAGACGGACGCAGAGGTACAGACTGTTGTCAGAAATAACAACTCTCAAATCGACATTTGATCACTGTGCAGAGGCAGCTGCTGCCACAGCCTCTGAGCCACATGTGCTGATGGGAATGTCAATACTTCTGCAGGTATTTGGTCATAAAGCAAAGTATTGAACTCCAGACGTAAACTCAGAGAACCACCAAAGTAAATACAGTTCATCTTGCGGGGGATATGAATGTCTGAAATTTAATGACAATCCATCCGATAGCTGTTGACATATTTCAGTCTGGACCAAAGTGGTGACTGACTGAGAGCTAGCACGCCTCAAAACTGTTGTTTAAGTATCAGACACAGACTTTTAAACACCAGGTGCTGGTTGTACAAACACCTTAAGTTAAGATTTTCCTTAAAGTCTGAGTTAAAGTTTCCTTAAAATAAAAGCAGTTGCAAAAAACACCCTCTTCTTCTTCTTCTTCTTCTTCAGGTTGTTCACTTAAGTTTAACTCACTAACACACAAAAGACGTTAGCAACCAAAGTAAGATAAAAAAATAAAGGTAAACGTGACTCTATCTTAACTGCAACATCGCCGAGTTTATCGCTTCTCAAGAGGAGTCTCCCCACGACCAGGAGACACTCTTAACGATGAGGATGTGATTTTACATCACAGATTCCACCGACAGTCAGTTTATGATTTGTCCGACCGCCTAGACCTGGATCTACTTTCCGCTCTACGGTTTCATGCCACATGATCTTTCCGGTCAGGTTCAGTCGAGGTATTTCACGTCCACTCGCCGAGTTGAAACTCTCGTACGCCCGCTGAACACCGTGGTGAAGTTGCCATCAAAACGACAGGAGGATGAGATAGCATGGTATCTATTACTCCCCCGGGGACGTGTTCTCATTAATAATCACAATCAACAGTGAAAGCGTCAGTAAGTCGTGGCGCAGCCAGGCGGACAGAGGATCTGCGAGTCGGAGAGCTCGGCTCAGAGTGTTATTGCGCCAGGAAAGATAAGAGATTGAAGCAGATGGTTTATATCACCTTTCGCTGCCAGGTGTTTCTGATTTTCTGATGATATATTGGATTAAGAGATTAAGAAGGGAGATAACGAGATATTTGTTGATGAAAGATTTGTACATCCTCCCTCTTGTCTGGCAACAATAAATCCTCTCTCACTGTAAGCAACAGTTTTTTCAGCGAGCACACCCTTCAAATTGAAACCTTATCTGTCTCCTCAAGTAAACAGTCACTTATGACTTACTTCCTATCATCCGGATTTACTCTTATTATGTTGAGACTGTTTCTATTTGACAGTTGGACACTAGAGCTGCACGATATTAGAAAAAACTGACATTACGATATTCTTTTTCTGCGATATATACTGCGATATTAAAAACTTTAACACCTGTTTTTTCAACCTTTCCGACTTTCTTTATGCAACCACATCTGTTTTCTTCCTGTTCTTCGCTCATTTTCAGGTTGTTATAACATGTTGGAGTTAATTTGCACGTCGATGCGATGTGAATATTGACGATGTTGAAACAATATATTGTGCAGCTGCAGAAACAGTCAGTAAACCAGTTTGTATTTTGCTTTAAACGTGAATTCAGCTTCAGTCTCGGATGTTCAGTGAATCTCTGCAGGAATTCTTGGATCAACTTTTATCATTTCCTTTTTGATAAGTCCACTTTCCCCTCGACCAGTTATACATTTCCTACTGCTCTTACTCAAAACACATGTTGTGTGGACGCAATGCATTCTGGTCTATTGATGCTAATGCTAGTGTACAATCTGGTCTCTGTGACTTTTTTCCAGTGGATTTCCCACAGAATGATTGTTGAACATGGACTGGGTCCAACACCTGATTATTGTTTCTCAAACATCTCAAACACTTGGGGTGTGTGTTGTTTGAAAATATATTTTTATAGGATTTTGTTCCAATAAAACTCTACACAACATATCTATATATATATATATCTATATCTATATCATACTGATTTTTCAGGATTAAAATGGAATTATTCCATAATTTCCCAATAGTCAACAAATCCCATGACGAGACTAAAACCCAACACTTCCTGCCTGCAGCTCTTAGCTCCTTTTAGCTTTAAGGTTAAAACGATTATAATCCATTGATAGAAAAGTAATCGGCAGCTGTTCTAAGAATAGATGAAGAGTTTCAGTCAATCTTCAAGAAAAAATTATGAAAATGTGTCAAACATTGTCTTGCTCCGGTATCACAAATGTGAAGATTTTATGCGTTTTCTGACATTTAATAGACTAACGATCAATTGATTAAGCAAAAAAATAATTGGCAGATGAATCAATAATGAAAACAATCGTTAATTGCAGTCCTAATATAGTTTTAGTTATGTTTATGAGTGTCAGTAATTTCCTGAAATAGCCAAACCTCACTTAAACAATAGTAAACAGTGCATTCGTTGGGGACTATTTTCAGCAGCGGATTAATCCACATTTGGTGCTGTGGTGTGTATTTGGGGAACAGGGTGTGTGTGTGGGACTGAGTCAAAACAAGAGTGTGTGTTCATGATAACGAGGGAACGTGTCAGACAGTGAAACAGTGTGACTCACTGATGTGTTTTTAACAGTCTTTAGAAACAATGGCGCTCGATGGTTCAGAGGAATAAGACGAAGGAGAGGAGGAGAAACGAGGAGAAATTCAGTTTAGGTTTAATAAAATATTACATTTTCGTGCTTTGACATGAAAAGATGGAAGGAACGAATCAAAGGGAGGAAAGAGACAGTGAAAAATACAACAAACTATTAAACGTAGTGGAGAGAAAGTAGCAGGAATACAGAATTGTACTGTGTTTACCTGCTACAGTTAATTACAGTTCTCCGGCTGATGAACCTAAGTGCTTTCACCTTTGCCTCTCAGGTGTTAAACTGAAGAAGAAGTGAGGACGTGGTGTGGGTGAAAGTGGGTTTGGATTTGGACTGGGACAAAGTTTTCTGGGTTAAAACCAACAGTGAAAATGTCCTGACTGTCTCCTGGCTCCATGCGGGTTCTTGGTCATGTCAAAGTGAAGCACGGTGACCTGGGTGGGTGGGGGGTGATGGAGTC
>NW_019525506.1:533794-557921 GCF_002814215.2 Seriola lalandi dorsalis
GTGGGGGGGTGGGGGTTGTTGTTAGACTGGAGACGCTCTTCAGTCGCACCGTGTACAGACATGTCCTCCTCTCTCTCTGAATACCACTGTTAGATCCCCTGCGCCGCCGCTCACACATCTTGTCATCACTGTAACCAGAAGCTGGATGTGTCCATACTTGTAATGGACGCCCCCCCCCCCCCCCCCCCCCCCCCCGTCACCCTCCACCTTCACCGTCACACACTCCTTCACATGTTCCCAGCATGAAGGAGCGTCTATGAGGCCTTCAGGCCCGCGGGGAGTTTTCACGTCTCATCACCAGCTTCTTGCACGCTCAGCAGAAAGTGACAGAATAATTGTCCCGTGGGGTTTTTTTTTTTTTTTCTTCTCTCTCGAACGTCGTCACACCGTCTCCTGACAGGATTTCCATTGTCTGAGCGTGGCCACAAAAATTTATCGTTACCAAGCTTAACTGTCAGGTCAAAGTAGAAGCATTACAGGCTTCAGCAGTGTCACAAACTCACTTGAACGTCATGTGACCAAGTTTAACTTTAAGCAGCGTGGGCGGTGACACGCGGAGACCGTTCTGCCCTCGGCACCTCTCGTACGTTGACGATTACATCAAAGCTTTGGGGCTTTGGAGCTCATTGTATTCCTTCATGTACCAGAGTCAGACAGCGGCGTTAGAAGACTGATGACCTGTAGATATTCCAGATTCATTCATTCATTCATTCATGATAGGGTCGTGTTGGGGCTGGATCCTATCCCCCGGCGGGCTACACCCTGGACGGGTCGCCAGTCAATCACGGGGCTATCAACCGGCGACAGTGCTAACCACTGAACAACAAATGCACAATTAACTCCTGACAGAAACTTGAGGGAGCAGCTGTTTTAAAAAGAAATGAAAACACGTATTTGTGAAGATTTATATCTTCAGTGGGAACCAATGGGCTTGGGGTTAGGGTTAGGGCTGAGGGGGAAGTCAGAGCAGCGACACAGACTAACGCATGGTTGGTTTTTGTTGGTTTTATTTTAACGTGACGCCACAAGGCAATGTATATGTCAGTAATGGTTTATGAATCTTTTGTTGTTATTAATGTATGTAAGAGCAGATGACTTAACAAGCAGCACGATGTTTTGATTATTGATAATAAAAAAAAAAACTGCTCAATAAAACCGGGAAAATATACAAGACATTCTAGACGGAGCTGAAGCTTTTGTTTGGGTTTGACCTTGAACTTTGATGTTGGGAGTCAGGCACATTAAGGGTATTACTCCGCTGTGGGGTCAGACAGGTCAAACAATCCATTTGACACACAGGCGGGGGGTGCGGGGGCGGGGTTTGTCCTTTAACCACACTTTTTTTTTTTTTTCTTCATCTGGCCTCTTTGAAATGACGGAGCGGCCCCCTGCGCACCCACCACTTAGAATTAGCTAAAGTTTTACGACCCTGAAAGCCGACACTCACCTCTGTGGTCGGGATCAGGCAGCGGGCAGCTTCGGTCTCGTTTTGGGGACCGGGGGACGGGACGGGGGGGTCGGCTCGTGACGGGGTGATTGACAGTTCAAATTCCAGTCCTCGACAAAGACCCCAGCAAGGCGGGAGCAGTGGGCAGGACACTGTCCTCACCTGCAAAACACAGCGTCAGTTGTTAGTTCAAAACCCTGAAAGGACCGAGGCTGGATTACATACCAGGTAACTGCCCCAAACCCCCAGACCACATGACCAAAAGAAGCCCCAGCACCACTTTACGTGAGCCGTTTATGATCATTTGATTAACTGCAAGTTTTACTGAACTTTCACCCCTTTAAATTGTGGCCATGCCTTGCAGAGGGAACCCATGTCAACTAATTTCAGTTTATACTGTGGCCACATGATGCATGTTCCTAATAAAGTTGTGTTTGATTAAATTCTTTATAAAGATGTGATGCACCTTTAACGGGCTATTATCAACAGAAGACTTCGTATTGGTAACGTTGAGACTTTGAGGATCGAACCAGCGGGGCAGGGAGCTAAAGAAGCAACAGGCATGATGATCAACATCAATCAGCTGATTACGAAACAGTGGCAGGTTGTAAAGATCATGTGGTAAACTTTAATTTAATTTAAAGAGTTGGAAAAGACCCGGCTGTAACTTTTCCAATCGGATTCAGCCACTAAAGTGCGTGTGACATATGTTTTTATCAGTCTGCATTGTTTATGATGCTGTTTGTACTCGTGGTAATTTGTTTACCGTACAGCGCCCTCAGTTCAGGTCGTCATAGACGGCGTGTGCAGGTTTGTGTATCAAATTCACACACATTGCTTTTTTACCAATGTTTGATGAAACTTTATCCACAGAGAGGGAAGATAAAAAAAAAAACCTCACATGAACTATTAGGACAATGCAGGAGCAGGATTCGTCTGACTTGAGGGTTGCAGGTTTGAATCCCAATTTTTAACCCAACCCAATGAATTTTCCTAAAACAGTCACATTTAAAAAGAAAGAATATTAAAATAAGCTCCATGTGTATTTATTCTGTAGTCGTACTCCGCTCATCGTGTCTTTAAAATCCCCAAATTCCCCTTAACGACACTGAGGACATGAACTCGGTGTCCTCACTGGCAGCTACGGGCCTGTGTGGGCTTTGTCAGCTTTAACCCAGGGTAAATAAATGCAAACAAAAAAAAAAAAAAAGGCAAACAAATAGAGATTGAATTCCATGCTGGTTGTGTTCTCCACCAGTTTCATGTCATCGGCCTTTACTGATACGCTTCAGACCTGCTGTACACCTTGATAAGGGTTTTGTTGTTTATCTGGAGTTCCTGCTCCTGCAGTCTCGGCTGCAGGAGAGAGAGATTACAGTGCAGAGAGAGAAACCTCAGATCAGACTGGCCCTGTGCATTTTTCCTCCTGAGAAAAAGAGTAAAAAGAAGCTGAATAAGAAGTTTTCTGTAGATGCCTTAAAAAAAAAACCTGCTGGGAGCTTAGCTTGGGAGTCATGGCTCCTTCAGTTCATTCATAACAACTCTAACCAGCCATTTAAAGAAGACTGTAGGACATGGGCAGAAACTCCCCACTTAACATGAATAAGTGCTTTGTGCATCGGAATAAGCAGCTAAAATCTCCTTTAAACAAAGTGAAACACAGGAGGTGGGGGGGCTGCTGGGGTCTGGGAGGTGTGTACTGTTTGTTCTGTGATCCAGACCCATCAGTCACCATGTTACTGCAGTCTGGAGCACATTCCACAAATCATGCTGGGTTTTGTTCCCCATAACCTACAACAACGACACAGTTTGAGTCCTGCAGGGCTGAGGGAGGGTGGCTCCTTTAAACACAACAAATACATGATTGTGACCTCACTCAGATAAACTTCCTGTACCCCTGTAATTATTTTATAGTTTAGGATTTTTATCTAGTACTTTTACCGTCCAGTTCTAGTGTGTTTCATGCTACACAGACTTATTATAAATGAGTTGTAAACATGAGGTGACATTAACTTACAGTGGATTTATCTGTTGGATTATCTGACTCATTATTCATACAATAATTTAGCTCTTTGTACAATTCATAAGCAGTAATTCTAAAGTCTGGATTTGAATGTACAATAAGTTACCAAGCCCCGCCCACCTGGACCCACCATCCAAACCTTTGCAGGATTTGGTTTCTCTGAGTGTTTTTAACCAAAAATTTGCTGTATTTGTATTCGATCTCTTATCAGTCAGCCAATCAGAAGAGAGGCTCAGAGCCTCCTCTCTTCTGATTGGCTCACCGACCTGTTGTTACTAGAGCTCCAGAGAGAAGCCTGAGAGAGGAGATGTAAAACTACACTTCAAATAAAACACAGAAGAAGGAGAAAATATGGAGCTTTAAATATGAGGATGACGGTGGACATTTCGAGACTCTAGCTGGAAAACATTCATAGTGTTGCACTCGGTAATTCACGTGAAATATGACAGAAATCGCTGCGTAACGAACGAAAAAACACAGCTGACCAATCACGGCGTGAAGTGGGTTGTGATGCTTAGATTCTTGTGAGCAAAACTGACACTGAGGTCAAAGATCAGCGTTGCGGTGGTCCTGAAACCCAAGAGAGATTATGTAACAGAAGCTGTGGGAAGATTCATAGGATCTGATGATGAGCAGTAATTTGTTTCATCAACACACAATATATTGATAGCGTCTTTTCCCACAGGTCATGCTGAGCGGCAGCAGCGGAAAAAGGAAATGCACATAATTTTGAGATATGAGGAGAACACCCAAAACTTCCCTGTTAACTGTGGTGCTGCAGATGTGGTTTGGTTTCCGAGGCTGAGGACTGAGTCAGATGAGGAGGTGCGGATGGGACGCCTCTCCTCTGTAATTTGCTTCTGTGGAAATGAGCAAAGCCATTTCCTCTGGATCTGGCCGGGGGGGTATTAACGATAATGGGACACTTTGGGACCGAGAGTCTCTTAAACTGGGGCAAACTACGTGTTTTGGTGACCTGATTTTCAGTGTGTGCTGTCATTAAGAGTTCAAAATGAAATCAGAATGATGCTGATTCATATCCAGCAGCACTGAGATACACATCCACCTCAGGTCTTTTTTTATGGTTTCCTGGTACTTCTTCTTCTTCTTCTTTTCTTCTTCTTCTTCCTTTCCTTTTTTTTAGCGCAGTCACCACTTTGACGCAGACTGAAATATCTCAAAAACTATTTGATGAAATTTACTACGCACATTCACGGTGCCCAGAGGATCAATCCTAGTGACGTTCCCTCTTGCTCCACTAGTAGGTTGACGTTTGTTGAGTTTTCTCGACAACTATTGGATGGATAGCAATTAACTTTTGCATGTGCATTCGTGTTCACCACAGGAGAAATGGTAACGACTCTGGCTTTTTATCTAGCGTCAAGGTACAAGTTGGTTGAAACATAAAACCAATGACATCCTCCTCAGCCTCGGCCGCACATGCCAAACTAAGATAGTAAACGTTATACCTGTTTAACAACATGTGAGTTTGTGCTTGCTAGCCTGCTAATGTGTATATATAGATTAAAGTTATAGGTATGTACCATCTCATGGACTTGGTCTTGTTTGTACTTTTTCCTCTCTTTACTCATTTTGCTCTTCAACCTTTGTGTTTTTACCTTGTCTCTTTTCTCCTGCACCTGTTATCCCTTTTTTTGTTCCATTTTCTTCTCCTCTATTATTTTCCTCTGAAAAAGAAAATAAATGACTAATTTTCATACTTACCAGAAGTGCCTAAAGTTTATTTTTTCCTATGGAGACCTAGTACTAATGTTAAGTTATGTTTTGCCCCATCATCAGGCTCTGCTGTCATAAATCTACTGAGACATATAGCGAAGCTTTAAACTGCCTCTGAAACTCATCCTTATATCTACTATATATCTACTCAGGCTTAGCTACAGTGGCTGCCCCCACCGGCTTGTTTAGGCAGTTTCATCTGAATGTCATGGCCCACTCAGTAACCCAGCATCCTACATCACCAAGCACATGTTCGACAGTGACCAGGCTTTACGAGGCCGATAACGGGCAAGACTAACTGAACTCGTGTTGTTGTTCCAGGTCTCTGAAAAGTTCCCCGACCTGAAGAAGAGAGGGAAGGCCACTCACGCTCAGGACGTAGTGAAGGAGACGAGTTTGTCAAACAGCACTTCTAACACATGGAACCGACCTCGCTGCGGCGTGCCGGACTACCCCGCCCAGAGGGAGGTGCACTATCTAGGACGACAGCGCCAGAGACGCTACGTCCTGTACGGAGGACGTCTGGAGAAGACGGACCTCACCTACAGGTACAGATCTGCAGATCTACATACCCATGAAGAGAGATATTAGAGGTTTTATACAACTAAGTCTAATCTGCTGATGAAAACTCTGTGATTTGGTCGAGACCTTCAGAACAAGCGAGTAAGCGGACACAACTTTACAAACAGTCTTACAAATGTTGGCCATGATGTTTCATATAAGCAGCTACAAGTGCAGCTAAGTTACTGATATGTCAGCGTTGTGTTCCAGCTCGTTTCTGCTGCTCCCCAGTGGCCAAAAACATCTGTTATTGCAGCTTTAAAGAAAGATAATATGATAAAATGATGATTCTATTGCAGGCTGGATTTGCTGGATTTTAGACACATTGAATGATGAACTCAGTGTAAACTAGGAGCTCCTATATACTACTTAGAAAATTAAGTCTTGAAATTATGATTGTGAAAAAGTGGTGCTGGTTTTCTTTCATCTAAGACTTTGGCACCATCGAGAGTCTGGCAGTCGTCTGCTGGCTGCTGCCTCTCTGTCTGTGTCTCCTGGGGTCCCTTTCATTGTAGTCATTCTTTAACTTAACAGTATATTAAGACTGGCAGAGAGAGAGAGAGAGAGAAGGGGGGAGGCAGAGTGCTTTTATTAGCAGCACCGGCCACAGACTAATAAGATTCTGCTGGATTGGAATAAAAAAGCATGCACAACAGTGGCACCTGAGTGATGTGGTCGACCAGGATCACGGCAGCGACCCACAAAGTCAAACTACACTTCTGCATGACCTAACCGGGCCACCTTCGACTCAGTGTTGACAGAGTGGAGCCACGCTAATGAGTCCCTGTGTTTACTTTATATTTAGAATCAGCCGGCGTTTTGAGCTGGTGGGGCAAGTTAAGGCGTGACACCTGAAGTCACGCTGGGTCAGCTGAGAGCAGTGTTGTTGTAAGTGATTTTACGGTTGTTGACGAAACTGAAAAGGAAAAACGTTAAAGGACTAAGTTTGTTATGGTGTAGTCACAGGACGGGAAGTTTTGTTTGTTACTGTCAAAAAATTCCAAAAACAAAACCAGCAAAAATGTTCCACAAATACTCACTACAGCACCAAAAATTAAACTATATTAGGCCACTAATGATCATTCTCATTATTGATTAATCTGCCAAATATTTTTTTGATTAAATCAATTGATCATTAGTCTATTAAATGTCAAAAATAGCACCAAATATGGATTAATTTGCCGTTGGAAATAGTCCCCAACAAATGCACTATTTCTTCCTGTTGGTTTGATGAAAACTAGAGTGAGCAGTGAGCCATTTAAAATATATATATGTATTTAAAACTGTATATTTGTCGGCTGTTTTTAACACTTATGTCTTCAGTAGGAAGAAAGACAGACAATGTTGGTTTTTGGTCTTTTTCACTGGATTTGTTGACCAAGTAAAAAGTCCTTTTAAAGCCTTTTAAATTGCAGCATATTATAGATCTCGATGTGTTTATGTAGATTTTTAATGGTATAAAATCCTACAAATATTTATTTTCCAACATTACAGACTCCAAGTATTTGAGATGCCATGATTTCGACAGACAAAAATAATAATCAGGTGTTGAACCCAGTCTGTAAAAAAGTATCTTCAACAATCATTCTGTGTAGAAAGTCACAGAGACCAGCTTGTACATTAGCATTAGCATCAAAAGACCAGAATGCATTGCGTCCACACAACATGTGTTTTGAGTAAGAGCAGTAGGAAATGTATAACTGGTCGAGGGGAAAGTGGGTTCATCAAAGAGGAAATGATAAAAGTTGATCGGAGAATTCCTGCAGAGATTCACTGAACATCCCAGACTGAAGCTGCATTTACGTTTAAAGCAAAATACAAACTGATTTACCGACTGTTTCTGAAGAAGCTGCCAGAGCTTGTAAACAGGAGTCTGAAGGTAGAAGAAATAACAACTGCATTATCCTCAAATAAAACCAGGTGTCATTACGTATTTGAAGCTCAGCAATGTGGGTCTGATGAGTCATGTTTAATCTGTAATCTTCAGGGTATTTGTGCAAAAGGTGATAAGCTCAAGAATTTCAAGCTATGTGAACTTTGCACTGAGGAAAGTCCCCTTCGTGCAAACGTAAACAATCTGCACAAATATTTGCACCTTTTATTTTTAACCGTTTCCTTAAAACACAGAGGTTTTACACACCTGGGTTTAAATGGACATTCAGAAAATGTCATGGTTGTGCTCTACCGCTCTTCCCGCAGTTTATACTCCATGTAAACAAAGGAGACAGGGGTTGAGATGAATGCCAGTGGGGGGTTTTTATTGCTCATGTTTCTCTAAATTAAGACCATATTTCCCATAAACCATGCTGTTTCCTGTCCATCTTGACCATCCTCACGTGAAAAAAAAAAGCGCAGATAACAGCCTGTATAAATTCTTGCAGGTAAACTAATATACTCTGGACTGACAGACCTTCTTTCTGTTTCATGCCATAAACTGATGCAGCAGGTTTTTCATGTGTTTCAATAGAGGCTGACAGGCTTCTACCTTTAACTATATACCTTTACATCAATAAAACCATCCGTCCACGCAGACCCCAGGAAGACGAGCTGATTGCCTAAATAAATGCTCCAGCTGCTCATATGCAGAATTAACAGACCTGGAGTCAGGACATGTTTTGCCCAGCTTAAGCATAAAGTCTGGAAGCAGGGGAAACAGTAAACCTTGCTGTGTGCAAAGTTCATAACTCATTCTACCAACGCCTCTAAATCTCACTGATTAGCATGTTGTATCTTGTGAGAAGAGTTAAAACCACAATCTGTAGGTTCATTGGGAGATACACGCTGCAGTTATTTCTTGTTGTGCAGTCAGGTTGCCAGGTTTGGTAGCACTGTGCCAAAACTGAAACCTGACCGGTGGCAATTGGCAGCATGTGCAATAGATGGAGGCTGAACACGTCCTGACAGCTGCACGCTGTCTTCTCATGTCACTCACTGAACGCAAATTAGCATATCTCCAAAAATGCTGAACTATTCTTTTACCTCTTTGGCTCGCATCAACATGACAGCTCACATAGTTGTTAAAGGAAAAGTTTGACATATTAGGAAATATGCTTATTGGCTTTGTGGCAGATTTAGATCATAGGACTGACTGGAACAAGACCAAACAACTAACCTGGCTCTGTCCGAAGCTAAATAAAATCTGATTACCGTAAAATTTAAAGCTCACTAATTACCAAGTTATTATTGTTTAATTTCTGTGAAACAACAAATTAAATTATAATTCGTTGTTTCACAGAAAGTATTCGGGAAAATAACAATAAAACAACTGTTGTTTTTACATTTTTATGTATTGATTTAAAAACAACATGATAAAATATTAGTGAGCTTCATTTGTGCTGATTTGGTGAGATTTTGGTTATTTTTGGTCAGACCCCGCCTAGTTTTACTTGTTTCCAGTCTTTATGCTAAGCTAAGCTAACTGGCTCCAGCCTATAGAGACATTAGACTTGTATGGAGCTTCTAATCTAACTTTATATATCTCATAAATATATTTCCAAAAATGTCAAACTATTCCTGTAATGTCAGAACAGAACCTGTGGCCTTTCTGCAAGTGAGCTGCTGATAATGTTGGTTTATTTCAAACTAGCAGCAGTGACTTTCTGATTTGAGGTGTAAACGAGGGAAAATGTATTCAGAGCTCTGCAATATGTCATTTCTGAAGTGAGTGCGTCCTGTTGGTAAGATGAGGTCTGTTTCCTTTTTCTCTGTTATCACACTGGGTGGTTTGATCTCAAAGGAGAGGGAGGAGATCATGATGCAGTGTTTTGTTAGTGAGCCTGAGGGCGTCAATAACAGCACACCTCCCCGCTGACGAGACAACTGCAGATATCAGATTAGAGGGAGGCGTGCGAGGCCGGTGGTCCCTCTCTGCTGCTATACTTTACATCCTGTATCGTCTGTGTGTGTGTGTGTGTCTGTGTGTGCGTTTGACACCTGCATGGGTCTCTCGCAGGATCGTCAGGTTTCCGTGGCAGATGGGCGAGGAAAAGGTTCGTCGTGTCTTTCGGGAAGCCCTGAAGATCTGGAGTGACGTCACGCCGCTCACCTTCACCGAGATCCACAGCGGGAAAGCTGACATCCGCATTGACTTCACAAGGTGAGAGGAAACAGATAACCCCCTTTTAATGAAGCATCATTAGAAAGGAAAAGGAGCCTGAACGTTTAGACGCTCAAATAGGAGCAAAAAAGTTAGTTTTTTATTGGTGATAACTTTTTACTTTTACTTTTCTGTAGGACAGAGCAAACTTTGTGTTAACTTAAAAATAAAAATGAAAAAGACTAAGGGGCAACAAACACTGGCAGAGTATGAGGCATCAAAACATCTGCACCGTATCTTTTCAGTCTTTAAGAGGAAGGCAGAGTGTCATTCAGGTGTTAGGAGAGGACCGGGCTCTCCAGTGTTCACCTGGTTGAATTTAAGACCTTTTAAATACCTGTCTCACAGTCACATCAAAATGACAATAGAATGGTAAACAAGTTAAGATGATATGGACTACAATTATTTACTATTATATCAATTTTTTTTGTGAGATATTAAAATTAAAATTAAATATAAAAATATATAATACCTGGACTTTGATTACGGTTAAAAACTTTTTTTGTGGTGTAAATATTTCTGGATTAATATTTGTAGATAAATTAGAAAATAGATTCTTACAGATGTTAAATAAACTGCCATAATTAATCACAAATTAATAAATGAATGTAAACTTTCTCTAAAAAGAATATAATTGATTGGAAGTATATAAATTGATATTATATGTAGTATTTATTCATACATTCATTTATTTTCTTTACATATTTATATTGGTCACTTGTTGGATATATAGGATACATCTTCTGTAAAATGTGTGTATCTGCTTTTATAGCTCTAATTGAAGAAGTTCTTTCAGACATCAAATATGTTTTTATTTTTATTATTATTATTTAAATAAATTTGTGTGTGTGTGTGTGTGTGTGTGTGTGTGTTAGTAGTTAGTTTTTTGTACCATTTCTGCAACGCCTGCTCCATCTCCTCCAGAGTTTCCTCCTGGTCGTTTTTATCTGTGTTGGAACCAGTTTTACTTTTACACCAGAAGAGTTTTTTTGTACCATTTCTTTTTCTTGTGACCTGCCTCGCTCTCCGGCTCCTCCAGGTTCGGCCTCATGCAGCTCTCTTCCTGCTCTGGCTCCTTTTCCTGCAGAGTTTTCTTAAGTTTCGAGTTTTCCTGAAGGAGGGAAAACTTGTCCTTCTGCCAGTGGATGCGCTGCCTCTCCCACTGCTGCTGGACTCTCTCCAGACGAGCCTCCAGGTTGTTGTTGCCATTTTTCAGCAGGTCGAGCTGAGCCTCATAGAGAGCCATGGATTTCTCCATCACCTCCAAGAGGGCGCGTGTCTCCTGCTGACACTGGACGTGGTGACTCTCCAGCTTTTGTTCACCTTTGTTTAGTGCTGCCTCGAGGTCGCTGTTCCTCCGTTTCAGCTTGTCAAGGCGAGCCACATCGGAGACTCTGGATTTCTCCATTTCATCCACCTGCTGCCGCAATTTGCGACGGGCAGTCTGTAGCTGTTCTTCATTTTTCTTTAGTGCCGCTGCGAGTTCACTGTTATGTTTTTTCAGCCTTTCGAGCAGAGCCACATTGAGCGCTCTGGATTCCTCCATTTCATGCAGCAGGGAGGTTTTCTGCTGGTTCAGTTGTCCAGCTTTCTCCTGCTGCCAGCAGAGGTACTGGGCCTGTTTGAGGGCAGCTTTGATCTTGCTGGTCTCCGCCTGGTGTTCCTCCAGCTGGGCTTGATGGGAAGCCTGTAATATGTCCTCCGTCTTTTTCGCATCCTCCTTCTGTTTGGAAAGAGCTTCCTCCATCTCGCTCAGTTGCCTCCGCAGCCTCTCAGTCTGAGCCCTCTCAGACACAAGATCCGTCTCCAGTTTTTCTGCCTTCAAATGAGTCGCAAACTCTGCAGCAGCTTTGTAGGACAGCTGCGACTGGGCCTCATGCAGCCGACCTCTCAGGTGATATATCTCCCTCTGCATCAGCTCTTTCTCCATTTGGCTCCATTTGTCATCCTCTCTCTGTTCCTGGAGCTGGTTGAACAGCCAATCCTCTTTGATCTCCAACGGGAAGAGCTTCGCCCTGCTGTCCTTCATTTGTTCCTCCTTGGACCTAATGTAGAGGCGCAGTGTGGATTCAGTCTCCCAGTGGTTGCCTTCCATGTTTTGGAAGCTTTTTATCCTCAAAATGTGCGTGTGTGCCTGTTATTCCAAAAACACCATGATGGGGTACACAGCAAGATTCTGTGATGTCACTGATGGTGTCATTGTGATGATGTCACAGATATCAGCTCTTTGATGACAGTTGGGTCAAGACTACTAAAAGCAACATTCTGTGATGTCACTGATGATGTCATAGTGATGATGTCACAGATATCAGCTCTTTGATGACAGTTGGGTCAAGACTACTGAAAGCAACATTCTGTGATGTCACTGATGATGTCACAGATATCAGCCCTTTGACTATAGTTGTCTCAGGACTTTTGAAAGCAACAAAGCAACATTCTGTGATTCCATTAATGACATCAGTGATGATGTCACAGAGTCCTCTGTGACATCAGTCAGTTGGGCTAGGGTCTGTATTTTTTTCATTTTCTTGTGAAACCCTCCCCCAAAAGACAGCAATTGTTGTTACCATGGTAACCATGATTTCTTTTGAACTGAGGCACAGCAAAGGCAGACTTCTTTGCTGATGTCATGAAGATCTCTTCTTGAAGCAGGGCGGATCCCTCTGATGAGTTGGGTTAGAATCAAAGCAACAGAGCAACACTCTGCGATGCCATTAACGACATCAGTGATGATGTCACACTTTCACACAGCACTTGTTACCATGGTGACCACGTTTTCTTTTGAATTGAGGCACAGCAAATTGGTCTCACCGAGAAATAAAAATAAAAAAAATACAAAAATAAAAATACATAAATAATTTATTATTGTATTAGTCTAAACTAATTGACGAATCAATTGATTGTTTCTACAGCTATTTTCTGAAATACTTCACATTTGACATTAAAATGACATTAATCGTAAGTTGAAAGTTGCTTATTTGTCAAATTTTCTTGATGCAATGTTGGATTTTATTGACATTTTTTTTATTTTTAGTTGATATGAGTCAACGTGTCCTATCAGCACCGCTGATGTCGGATACCATTCATGGTTTTGTATCACTTCAGTCTTAAAGAACTCATGTTTTTTACTGGCTCAGCTCATTTTTGTTTCCTTGTTCTGCTGATGAACTGATGTGCGTCTTTGTTTTTTTGTCATCACCACAAATAACCACGAGCTTCTTGGTCAACACAGAGTCAAACATGTTAAATCTGTTTATGAGTTTGGGCTGGAGGAATCAGATTAAATCAAATCTGATTTGGACAAAGGTCTTTGCTACGAAGGGCTTTACAGAGCCATAAAGATAGAAACAAGAGATATTCAAGCAAGAAAAGGACAAGCAGATAACAAACTCCACAATTTTAAGTGGTATCTGGGTCTTTTTGAAATGACTTAATTTTCTTTTATGTAGCTTTGCTTGTTTGTTCCTGCAACGATTTTGTGTTTTCCCCTTTTGAATCACGGTTTTGATTCTTTATTGTTGGTCATGTCACAGCAGTCTTTGTTTTCCCTGCTACACCAAAATACCTTGGAGAATGTCAAATTTTGACAAAAAAAATATGGATTCATAAATCTCACTATTGTTGTGAATTAATCAATTAAGAAAATACCTGATACTTTAATCATTAGTTTCAGCCCTAATGGTTTAGTTTTTTGCTCAAAAGGGAACTCAACATTACGGCTATCTTGTTAAATTCATGTTTAATTAAGTAAAATGCTTTGACCTGTAATTGTTGAATTATTCATAATTAATAATTAATATAATTAATAAAGATTGAGTTAAAAGGTTTATTGTGCTTTCTAAGTCCTCAGAGTGGCTTCTATGTTCATCAGAGCGTTTGTTTTACGAACCTGCAGGTACTGGCACGGAGACACCCTTCCCTTCGACGGCCCGGGTGGGATTCTTGCTCACGCTTTCTTCCCCAAAACACACCGACAGGGCGACATTCACTTTGACTACGATGAGTCATGGACCCTTGGAAACCACATGGGTGAGTGTGAGGCTGGTGTAGAGAAAGTAGAGAAAGAAAACAGTTTTTAAGTTCAACTAACACTTATTTTTTTTACTTACAAACTAGAATAAAATAACAGAACAGACCAGAGCGTGTATTGATCAAACTGTTAAAGATAAAATTAACTTAAGGACTGGAATTAAGTTAAAGATAAAAGTAAAAATCCTTCACTTTTACTCGCAAACTAATGAATAAAAATATTTATCAAACTTCTTTTGACTTAAAAATGCACTTAAATGTCAGAGAGCTCCAGAATAAACTGTGAGGATTTCTTTTAAAAAAAGGATTTACAATATGGCAGATGTATGGTCGATCTTGATCTCTGATTGGCTATTCCCTCTCTGATCATACATGTGATCGATCATGTGATCACAGGTGATATTCCGAGAAGATAATGGCCATGAGCTTTAAGTTTGTCGGCACATTACTTAAAATGATCATCTCTCTCTAAACCCCGCTGGGTGAAACATTTCTGACACATCTGTGCCAGGCTTTATCAGGACATAGACAGGGAAACAGGGAGGATAACAGGGAGCAGATATGAGTCAGCAGGATTGGAAGCGGTGGGGAACATTTTTATGTCTCTTTGATGTTGGCACTGCATCATCTCAGGTTGCAAAATCCCCAGCGTCTGCCTCTGCAAGCAGGTCAAAACAAATGCCTGGAGTAGCTTTCAGACAGCATCTGAACCAGGTGTGGTTTTGCATCCTCTGAGGTTTGTCGACCCCCTCCCCCGCAGGCACAGACCTTCTCCAGGTTGCTGCCCATGAGTTTGGGCACGTCCTGGGCCTGCAGCACTCCCGTGAGCGGGGAGCCATCATGTCCGCATACTACTCCTTCTCGTATCCGCTGAAGCTGAGCGAGGATGACAAGCAAGGCATCCAGTACCTGTACGGCACTCATCCACAAGTCCTGCCTTCGTCGCCGCCCCCACCTCCACCTCCATACGACCCAGAGACCAATGAGATCGTCACTAATGTGAGTGGAGCTGATGACACCTTTACTGAATTTAACAACACGGTGTGCCTGGGAAGAATGATAACATTTGCAAAATAACAGGTAATATCAAAGAGTAAAAAAGTTTTTTTCCAATATCAGGCAAGTTGATGGTTACAAATGAAAAGATCTTTATAAATATTTGGTTATACATAAAAATGCACCAAAGCATAACTGCAAAAAACCCTGAGGAAGGAAAATGTGCAGATACGCTTTGGTCTGTCGGTCGGTCGGTCCAACACTTCCAGAGACATTCATATATTGTCTCTATATTAAACACAATGACAATATTAAGTTTTAGAGAAATATCTCAGTAGCTGTTGGAGGGATTTCCATGAAATTTGTTGGAAACAAGGTGAACTCTAATAATTTTAATCATCCTCTTACTTTTCCATTGACGCCATCATCAGGTCAAAATTTGAATTGGTCTAATATCCGCAAAACTGATAATATTCCCATCAGCCTCAGATGGACTTTGTGTTACTTTGTTTGTGCTAATTAGCAAATATTAATTTATACAAACTAACATGGTGAATTGCTAAATTATTTATTATTATATTTATAACAAGTGCAAGGTAAACAGTAGAAATACTGTGTTTATATTACAAACTAGCTTACCAAGAATGTGTGCATACATGTGTTTGATTGTTGGAGCTGCAGCAGCAGAATAATCCACTGATTAAGGCTTAAGGATAGTTCTGTATTTGTCTTATCATTAACAACTCCCATGGAAAGACCCAAACCAACAGTCCCTCCTCTGTCTGTGGCCCTCAGCTCCAAGTTCATTGGTTCCTAATGAAGAATTAAAACTTTAAAAACACCTCACTGAAAAAAACAAAAACAATTTATAGTTTCAGGCCCTTAAATAGACATTGTAGCTAGTTGTGCTAGTTTTTAGCAAACAAACAGTAAATAGTTAATTTGTTGGGGACTATTTTCAGCAGCGAATTAATCTACAATTGGTGCTCTGGTGAGTATTTGGGGCAGCAGGACGGTGTGTGTGGGACTGCGTCAAATTAAACTACAGCGAGTGTGTTCATGGTTCATGTGGCTCATTGATGTGTTTGTAATAGTTTCTGGAAAACAATGGAGCTCTGTGGTTCAGAGGAATAAGAATCTATAGGGAAAACTTGTTTGTAAGATCAAATCATTTTTATGGGATTTGTTGGCAAGAAGAACAATATCGAGCACATCCAGCTTTATCCTTAAAGAGGAAGTTGTTTCTGCGGTCGTTACACACTTATACAGTGAATATCTTTGAGAGAACACCACATCATACACAAGTGTATTTTTGAACCATCGATGATAAATGAGGGTCAAAGACAAACGTCAGATTTTAGTCCCATCAGAGTTTCTCACAGGAGAACGCTGGAAAAAGGTTCAGTCATCATTATTTTCTCTTGTAAAACTTGTAACTGAGAAGTTTTACACTTGTACTGAAAATCTTCAGCTGGATCCTAAACTGAATTAAGCACCAGATCCTGCTGTACTTTATTTTAAGGATCATTTCAGGCAATACAATTTCTCTTTAACACTGTATCCCACTGCAATAAAAATCCCTATTGTTGGAAATTTTACATTTGCATGTATCACTTTCAAATGAACAAGTGATCTGTTTTATTTCCAGCCCGACGCCTGCCAGACGGACTTTGATGCTGTGTCTATGATCCGAGGGGAGCTGTTCTTCTTTAAGTCGGGCTACGTTTGGCGAATCAGGGACGGGCATCTGGAGAGCGGTTACCCGGCGCTGGCGTCCCGTCACTGGAGGGGGATTCCTGACAACATTGACGCCGCCTTTGAAGACAAGTCAGGGAATATTTGGTTCTTTCAAGGTCAGTGAAGATGTTTGAGCTGCTGTCATGTGGTTTCATGTGAGGGCAGGATCAGGGGGGAGGAAGTCTCACGTTAAGTGCACAGATCAACAAAAAGTATCGTACAATTTTAGGTGTAAAATGTGAGATGAGAATAAAGTTGTAGGTGCAATTACTGTGAGTTTAAACAACCATGGCTGAGCTTGTCCTCGTTGGGAATGCCAAAAATTCTCAATTTACTACACTTTATGTGAGTCATAACTTATATTGCATCAGACAAAGTGAATTACAAGGTAAAGCCTGACTGTCTGGGCCTTGCTGTTACCTTGATGAAGAGCAGGTTGAAGTTCAGCAGCTTGCTTAAAGACACTTCAGCTGACACTACGCTGAAGCTCCAACTGATCACACTGAAATAAAACAGGAGACAAAAAAATCGAATTAATCACCAACAGTAACCAAAGAAAATTGTTAATTTGATGCAGCTGCAAAGATGTTGTCAGGTCACTGAAGACACTAGCGGTGTCCCAATTCAGGGGACGCATCCTTTGGAGGACGCGGTCTTCCAAGTTCGTAGCCATTATAGGCCGCAAAGGCCGACATAGGTCAGTCTTAATTCTGCTCATAGATTAGTCTAATGGAAGTCAAAGACTGATTCATTTAAAGCCAAAAACATTAGACACCAATTAGACACTGCAAAGACCAATGTTACCATGGCAACAGTCTATGACACCTGCATTGACCAGTAGCATCCCACAACAAAAAACAGGAAAACATGGCTCATAATTTGTGGTTTGCTAACATTGTTATGGAGAGAGCAATGAGAAGGGAAAGAGTTTTTAGAGACCGCAGTCTTGTTTTTTTTCCAAATTCGATTTGAAAAATATCCTTGTACCTGTATCTGTACCTTGAATTCCCCTCCAAAAGACAAATTTTCTGCTGGGGTAAACGGAGCTGAGCAGTTGGATGCAGTTCCTTGGTCGGCCATTTTTTTTTTTATATATATATATAAAGTCTTAATTTACCCAGAATTCATTGTATCACAATCCGCTTTAAGATGGAATTTAGATACCTATCTAAAGTCCAACTATTTGTTATATATAAGTAATAATCAAAGTCTATTTTCGTGAAACTTATCTAAGGAGGGATTTTCGCTGCGTCACCAGCTGTTCCCGCCCTTACCGTTGCGTCGCAAAGCACGGCTCCTGTCGCCTAGCAACCTTGACAACATGTAACTTTTATTTTTCCACAAAAAAAACTTCAGGTATTTAAGGCCCTTAGGTTTTAACAGTTGTACCGTTAGCTGTTGAACTGAGCTGAAACCCAATACTTACAGTTGAATGTGTAATCCTCGGGCTCTCTGTCGGTGTCGTTTGCTCTCAATTACCGGCGCGCAATGAATCTTGGGATATGTTGAGTCGCATTTCTCGGCCGCATTTTAAGGAACCTTCAATCATCACTAGTCGCACGGGTGTGACGCAATCGGTTTTTAAATGCAGCCTGTGAAAGATGCGACCCACTGTGAGTGACTCAAGTTTTCTAAATAAAAGTGGCAGTTACAGAGTCAAAGACGAATGAAATTTACTTACAGGACATTAACGGTTCACCTTGATTCACCGTCTGTCTCGGCAGGTGAGAACTACTGGGTGTTCGATGCCGAGATGCAGATCAAGGGGCCGGAGTCCATCAGGAGTTTGGGTCTATCGGTGTCCGGGATCCAGGCGGCGCTGCGCTGGGGCCACGACTCCAACTACAACACCTACTTCTTCAAGTCGGGCAGCTACTGGAGGTTCAGCCCCCGCGAGAACCGGGTCCAGTCCGTCTACCCCCGCAGCATGCAGGACTGGATCGGCATCCCCGACGACGTGGACGCCGCTTTCAGGGACATCTACGGTACGGCCCTAAAACGAAAACATGAGAGACTCTACATTGAATATTTAAACCCAAGTTGCTTTGACTGCACAAATACATTCCTACAAGTTTCAACTCCAAGTTATGATGATAAATTACCACATTAAACTCTAATGATAAATGGATGCTCCTCAGAGACGTCAAGCAAGACACAACTCAAATTAAGTGAATTATTGGTGCACAGATGTTTCTCAGAGACGCTAGTTTGCATGTTAATAAACATTCATGCATGAAAAATGAATTTAGTTTTTGTATGAAGCTGCTGTGAATCAAGTTACTGAGCCTGGACAATCTCTAATCTGTTACCTGACGCAATCTATGTGGTTTGTGGAGTCTGCTCCAAGGATTACACTGTGTGATAATGTTTGCACTTTATGAACATCTCTAAATCATGTCTT
The DNA here is from genome assembly GCF_002814215.2 of Seriola lalandi dorsalis. Taxonomy (NCBI): domain Eukaryota; kingdom Metazoa; phylum Chordata; class Actinopteri; order Carangiformes; family Carangidae; genus Seriola; species Seriola lalandi. The sequence goes on from NW_019525506.1 coordinate 552,822, forward strand.
TATTTAAACTCGAAGATCATTGAGGGAAAATCCCTCATTTACAATGTTGAGTTAAAATACCAGTTAAAAAAGAACATCAGTTAAAACAAACATATAAATACAATTAATAAATAATGTAATGACAAGATTCAATTAAAACTGGTACAAACCGAAAAATGAAAAGGTCAAAGATTAAGAATCTAAAATGACCAACAGCTACCAACAAATTAAATTATAAAATTGTTTTGTAGTGAGTTCAGGTGGACGGGGCAAAGACGCCTTTTCTCTTTAATCTGATGCTGTTTTCTTTCAAATATTACTGCAATAAAGAAAAACAGTGCAAGATCCTTGAGACTGATTGTTGACACACTGATTTCACAATAAAAGCCCCTGTGGTTTGTGTCTTTCAGGCTACGCTCACTTCATCCGAGGGCGACAGTACTGGAAGTTCGACCCTGTCGGCATGAACTCTTTGGAGGGATACCCTCGCTACATCGGCATGGATTTTTTCGGCTGTAGGAACGTGTGAGTTTTTTAACCGTGGAGATTCAGACGGACAGATTTTTTTTTTTTCTTTCTTTTTTTGACAATGAAGAGGAGTTTTTGAAACGAAGACATTTGTATGTTCATACTACAGATTCAGGAAGTTGAGAGGATCTCCTTCAAATCTGTTCATGCTTTACTCCATTTATTGATACTCAGATCAATTACAGCTTCTTCTCAGGAAAACCAAGTTATGTTTCCTCAGACTTGGCACCTCCTGTGCAGCTATACTCATATTTATTTTTGCACATTTGGGCCCTGTATTAATGACGTGTGATACCGATGTGAACCGCACCGTTCTCACCTCCTTCTTTTGAGCCTGACGTTGAGCTTTTCGACTGAAACTGGTTCACAGACAGAACCAGAACCAGCACAGACTGTCTTATTCCCTGTAGTGGATGTTTTTCATTCCAGCTGTTTTGTTTTTGTTTTTTTCATCATGGATGGACTTGCGGATCCTCGAGTGTTTGAAGAGTGGCATCAAGTGGCATTCAACCATGAATCAGAACAAAGAAACAAAAGTGATGGGCTCGTTTGTGTGTTTATGCTCTTACCAGCTTTCGAAGCGCCCGGGGGTTTCTTGCCCTGAGGTGCGTCTCTCAGGCAGCCGTCACTCTCATGCTGTGCAGTGTCACCAACAGTCAAGTTTCAAACCAAATCTAACTCAAATTTTAACCAAATTTACAAAGAAAATGTGCAAAAGAAAAAAAAAAATGCATATCATTTCTTGCTCCCATCCACTACTCTCATGTGAATATTAAGAGTCGGGTGCGTCCAGTTCTCATTCTGCCATTGAACCATTGCAGAGGTGCAGTGGATTACCAAGTGGAAAATGTGAAGGAATTATGGCTTTTCTGTTTGTTTCTCGTGACATGAGGAAGGTAACGGCCTCCTCATCGCTCCGCACACATCTGATGTTTTCAACTTCTCAGTGACGGGTGACGTTCAGGTCACATGCCGATTCACCCACCACGTCTGCTTCCACCGCACTTTGTCGCTTCTTGTTTGACGGATACACCAACTTTCCCACCTCAGCCAAGAGTAAAACCTTTTTTTTTTTTGTAATATTCAGACTCTTTTTTAAAGGATGGAAAAGCACATATCACAAATCAGTGACTGGCTATTAGCAAACAGTCCTGACGGTGCTGACCTTTGAGGGCGTGAAGACCTGAAGAGTCTGAAAAAACATTTTTAATCGTATTTATTTTGCATATGTTCCAGATTTCAGTAAATTGGATGAGATGTTTCTCTGTTGTTGTGGTTTAGGCTGATAACGTCTGGTTTTTACATTAAATCTTTCCTCATGTAGATTTTAGATCTTATGTTTTGTTACCTGCTTTTTATTCCCTGACCGAACAAAAGAATTTCTGCTTTTCATAACATAAGGAGCCTTAAAGAAATTCAGTGTTGATGCAGGAAGATGATGTGATAACATTACTGATCGTGGAGTTTTAATGTCCCTTTTCTAACATGATGTGTGTGAAGCTCTGTATCACTCAGCGGCCTGCGGGCCTGTGTTGCAGCAGAAGCTCCAGGGCGCCATCTAGAGTGCAGCACTGTCACTGTCACCCTGCAGGAGGAGGGTGATCCTCACGTTTTGTGTCTCTCATCCTTGACGAAGTCGTTGCTTATCCATAACATGGTGCGCTGTTCAGGTCGGTCCGTGCAGCGCGGTCAGGGGCAGCAGCTGCTGAGGGTCAGTGGTTCTCAACCTGCTCAGCCAGAAACACTTTAATTCTGACCTTATTTTTGCTTTTCAGGATGTTTTACTGAACAAAATGAATGTTTCACAAGAATTTATCACAGAGATTAATAACTGGATGGTAATGGTGATACTTTACATTAGCTACTTTAACTACTTCCTTTTTTAGAGACAACTGGATTTCAGAGACAAATATTGTAGGGCTGCAACTAATAATTATTTTCATCATTGATTAATCTGCCAATTGTTTTTTCGATTAATTTTTTTGCCTATAAAATGACAGTTAATAGTGAAAATTCTCATTGTAATTTCCCACAGATAACAATGGCCTCCCCACGTCTTTTGTCTGATATTCACTTTCCTGTGACAATGAAAAGCGTCAAATCTTTGCATTTGAGAAGCTAGAAACATTTTTGCTTAAAAAATTATTGAATTATCAAAAAACTTTCAGATTAACTTGCAGTTCTCTTCATCAATTAATCGACTAATTGTTACAGCTCAAAAATACTGTACTGTTACTCTATAATGACTTTTTAACTTAAGACTAAAAATTTACATAAAAAACATGATGAACTGATAAAACACAACTCATTGTTAAAGATGTAAATCCATACTACTTTATACAGTATATACTACATAATAATCACCATAGTACTTAGTAGTCCATACACCCTGCTTAGGGCTCCATGTTTCAGATGAGTTGTCAGCAGTTTTCTCTCTCAGCATCTCTGCATGATTTCATTTAAACCTTTGTGGTTCTGAATATTTCTTCCACCGCTGCTGAATAGTGAAAGGGTCTGATGGACACCCGGGTTGAGAACCGCTGCTCCTGCGAATCTGACCTTCCCTCTGCCGTGTCCCTGGCTGCAGCACTCAACTGTGAAGTCTCAGCACTGCCTGCCGTGTTCGTCACATGTTAGTTTTTCAGTGCAGGACACTGACGAGTCGTTACGGTTTTCATCATTCAGTCCGTTGTTGCTGTTTGAATCTTTTCATCAACTCATTTCAAGTGTTAATCAGTGAACTCTGCTTCGAACAAATATTTATACACAGTCGACTTAGCAAGAGTTTCTTGTACATACATGTCTTTGATTATTATTTTTTTTTACTCATATGTAGCCTATACGTTGTACATTGAAAAGTATGAACTGCATTTTGTTTCTTTCTAATAAAACCATAACCTTTTTACCAAACTGCTGCCTTTAGAGAGTTAACACTGATTCACCACAGAAACTTTCAAACTAGACATATTTATATGCTTCATATTTGATCAAAAAGGTTATTTAAATATTTTATCTGTCATGCACAGTGAAATAAATGTCCTTTTTTATCTAAATGTAACATTTATGAATAACCTACTTAATAACTTGAATACATCTGTTAAAAAACTCGGTCAAATATACTGTATGAATTTAACTGACAAATAAATTCACTTTTCAGCCAAATCTGAATATTTTTCAAAACATAACTAAGATTTTTTTTTTTTTTTATTAAAAACATCATGAGAAATGACTTTTGTGTCTAATATTTTGCTACAAATCTTGATGATGTTGTGGTATGTCTTAAAAAACTGGTTTGCAAAATGGTTTGTTGCTGAAATTATATTTTATAAACTGAATCATCAACAATTTAACAAGATATTATTTCTAAGTTTCCAATTTTGAGTAATTTTCTTTCAAAAACAGATAATTTTGTAAATTAATTCTCAGTTACGATAGTTTAAATTTCTAAAATTGTCTCTTATTTTATTCTGTCATTGTTCATCAGGTTTGTATCTTTTAGACTTTATTTCACAAACTGAATCCCACTGCGATCTTTTTTTTCTAAGGGAGACTTAATAAAAAAAAATAGAAAGATATAACACTGGGATTAAATGTGAAAATGTCAGAAAAAAGAATTTAAATGATATTTCTGAATCCGTATTCTAAGTTTATTGCCTTAAAAGTGACTATAATGTGTTAACAGTCGACAGTGTGATGAGTGAATGTGATTGCCTGGTTCAGGAGGGGGGGCGGGGCCTGTGGAGTTCATTCAGTGGGTAAATCATGGTTGACAGTGAGGCACAGCAGCAGCGATGGCTCACAGCTTCACTCAGGAGTATTTTCAGATCCCTGTGGTGACCAGAACATACACAACCGCCTGCGTCCTCACAACCGCTGCCGTGGTAAGAAACAACAACAACAACAACAGCGAAAACAACAACTCAGTAACATTCAAGAAAACAACAGAAGTTTTCAACTCTGACCTCCATGATCAGATTAGACGGAAGACATGCACTGATATCAGGAAAATTCATAGTCTAACACTTATTATGAACTGATACTACTATGAAGTTTTAAGACTATTTTTTATATACTTCCAAATTAGACATTGTGCTCATGTTAACATTATGAATACAATTTGCTTTCTCACGTTTTTTAGTCGTACTGTGTTTTTTAATTTACTTTCACTTAGAAAAGACAAAATTTACTACAACATCTTCACATGTTGAGTCTTTGGAGCTGTTTGTGTGCTGTGGTACGACAGTTACAGTCGAAGTTGAAGCAGTTAAGAAGATGGAGAGTCAGAGCGCTGAAAGGAATTCAAGTATTAGCTGAAGTGTTGGCACTAAAAGGAGTTGAAGTGTCAGCAATGAAAGCAGTTGATATGTCATTTCCAAGTTAAACACTGGACTGAAGTTGAAGTAAAAGTGCTGAACACATTTGAAATGTTAACCCAAGTAAAATCCCTGAATGCAGTTGTACTCACTCAGAATTTGAGATGAAAGCACCTGAAGTGTCATTTTAAGAGAAACAAAGAAAATAATTTAATTAAATGTTAGCACTGAAGAGATATGAAGCATGTGCACTTAAAATGGTATGAATTTAGCTGTTGAG
>NW_019525506.1:558086-601742 GCF_002814215.2 Seriola lalandi dorsalis
AGTTGCAGTTGATATACATTGACACCAGCTGAAATCAGCTGAAGTGAGAGCTAAAAGTAGTCAAACTGTAAGTTTACTAGTAAAAAGTGAAAGCAGTTGAAATGTCAGTAGCTATGTAACAGACAAAAACAGTGTGGAAGTGCCACTTAAAGTGAGATGGACAAAAAAGCTCTTTAAATTTCTTGATTTAAGTGTAAGATTTGAAAGGAGTTGAACTGTCAGTTTATGAGTAAAAGATGAAAGCAGTTGAAACGGCAGTAGAAGTTTGATGGCTGAAAGCAGCTGAAGAGCAAGTTAATGTAATACATTTTAATTCAGTTAAACTGTAACCAGTGAAAGCAGATGAAGTGTAAGCAAAAATTTAAAGTTCATGAGTAAATCGTGAAAGCAGTTGTAATGTCAGTAGATTTGCCATGTGTAAAAGCAGTTCAAGTGTCAGGTTAAGTGTGAGCTACAAAATCACATTTGAAAGTAGTTGAACCATCAGTTAGAGAGAGGGAGGGGACAGCCGTGGAGGTTTTCGATTACTTTAACTCAATGAAAGGAGTCGAAGTGTCAGTTGAAATGTAAAAAACTAAAACAGTTGAAATTTAGTTGAAGTGGAGGCACTTGGAACAGCGTAAGTTTAGATTTTTAGAGCTGAAAGTGTGACTTAAAGAGTAAAAGATTAAAGCACATGAAGTGTCAAGTAGTTCAATGCAACACATCACATATGTATCAAAATAATGATAATCCTTGCATGTCTTGATACTTTAACTTGCTGATTAATCTCAAAGTGCGTGTTATTTTTTAAGCAACTTGAGGTCATCACCCCCTTTCAGCTTTACTTCAACCCCGACCTCATTATCAGAAGATACCAGGTAACATTTATCACCTCTCTTAATCAACTTAAAACATTTCCATATGGTATATTATCTTGTTTACACAATTTGTTTTCTCTCTATCTGTCTCTTAGATATGGCGTCTGATAACCAGCTTCCTCTTCTTTGGTTCTCTTGGATTCAGTTTCGTGTTCAACATCATCTTCCTGTATCTTTTTATCACAGTGATTCCTCGGGCAAAAACTGAGGAAATATCTCAGTCTATGTCATCTGTTATCAGTTTACTATAGATTCTAATTCTAATGGCAGCACACATTAGCCACATTAAATCTACAGCAGAGTCCTTGACTTAAATAAGTTATCGATACTGTCGGATGCTGGAGGAAGGCTGCTTCCGGGGAAGGACGGCAGATTTTGTTTTCATGTTCCTGTTTGGAGGAATCGTGATGACTGTATCCTTTAAGACGCTTAGCACAAAAACAAAGTGTATATCCCCAAGTTTTACTGAAACGATGCTTAAACTACCACTGTTATGACATCTGTAGGTAATTCTTTAAAGGCCCAGTTTACGCAAATAACAAAAAGACACGCAAGTAGTGACAGAAATCCAAGAAAGACTATCTTAAAATCTAAAACGTGAGACCGAAAGGATTTAACAATCTGCAGGTTAATTTGCGCTCAGTTTTCAGGTAACAGGCTGGTTGATAAACGTCTAATTTTTGGTTATTATGTGTTTGCATTCCTGTGCTCCTGATGGCTGAGGGATTGTTTTTGTCTAAACTGGGACGTCTACTGGTTAAAAGCATGTAAAAGCAGCTACCGTACACGCAGCCCGACTTTTTTTTTTTTTGATGATGCTCAGCAGTTTGTTGCCAGAAGCTCTTGTTCACATTCCAGGTTAATGGTACAGTCCTGGGTCTGTTTACTACAGACGTCCCCCTGGGCTGTTGTGAAACGGTCAGTGTGCAGGTTTATGGGTTTTCCTGGAGCCCTGTTATGTTTCATGGACAGATTTAAATGCAGGTGTATGAGGACTGGCTCTACTGTAATATCAGGATAGTACAGTGATGAGTGTGTTGAGCTGACATGAAAAGAATGTCAAAGGTTGGCTCTTATTGTGAAGGGTTCAGTATTTGGTAAACAATACCACCAGCTCTAAAATAATAGTTTAGAAAAACTTAATGTTCCAGATGGTAGTTTTAGCACTTTATTCTAAGAAATATTCACATTTTAGTAAACTGCGTCACATAATAAAGTGCTGAGTGATTAATGTCCGGTACTTTACATATTGTTGTTACGTTATATAACATTTCAGCAAGAAGAAATGTCCCCAAAACAGTTTTCTGACTATATACTACATGTATGTAGTATATGTTATGACATGTAGTATATGTTATGCATATGACAAGTCAAATTTTGACTTCAGATAAATCAATATTTAGAGAGATCATATCATAAAAAAGTGTCATAATTATAATTAAATTTAGACTTTTCTTCTCAGAATGATGATGTTATATCAATGCATCTATCAGAAGTTTAATTTAATATGTCAATTTTTAATCAAATCATGTCAAGACAATATTCATAACATTCCACAATCTTTAGTCCAACCTAAACTACAGTTTTAATATGATCAAAAATAAAAAATACTCCTGGAAAGGCAAAGTTATAAGATACTAGCCTGTAATTATGAGACATAATTATATTATATTAACTTTTCTACTCAAAATTAGGAAAGTTAGGCAATAAATATATTACAATTAAACTTGTAATATGTTATTAAATCAGAATTTTGAGTCATAAGAAGTCTCCATGTAATAATCTTAGTATCTTATAATTCTAAAATCCAACTTTTAATCTAACTGGTAAATTCACAGTATATGATATAAAGTTTTAAGAAGTCAATTTTGTGACTTAATTCATAATCATATGATAATAAGTTAATATTTCTTAATTGTGATATAAGAAGTCAACTCATAATCTTGATTTATGATTTATCTACTTTTATTAACCCTAATGTGTTTGATTAACTTTTCTTGACAGAAACGTAATTAGAAAGGAAATATTTTGACCAGAGTTTCCAGTATAAAGTCGCCATTCAGCTGCCACCAACTCGGGTTTAACTCAACTAAGAAAGTTATTTCTACCAAAAACTGACATTTCCACCCAAAACAGACTGAAGTGTTGATTTTACTGTTGTAACAAACAAGTGAAGAGTTGTATTTAACCTGAAGGCCTGAAGCTGTTCGGTCTGTTCGCCAATGTCTTCTTCCTGGGTCAGGCCTTCATCATCATGCTGGTGTACGTGTGGAGTAGAAGACATCCGCTCATACGCATGAACTTCTTCGGCCTCCTGAACTTTCAGGCGCCGTTTCTCCCCTGGGTGCTCATGGGGTTTTCGCTGCTGCTCGGCAACTCCATCGTGGTCGACCTCCTGGGTATAAAACATGTCACCAAAAAACCAACAACATCTGATGTAACCAGACCTCAATGTATTAATGTTGGACGGTGCTCAGGAGGAGGATTATTTTTTATTTGTCTCAATATCAGAAACTCCCAAGAAAAGACCCAAACCAACATGTTCCGACTTGCCTCCGCAGGTATCAGCGTCGGTCACATGTACTACTTCCTAGAAGACGTGTTTCCAAACCAGCCGGGAGGAAGGAAGCTGCTGATGACACCAGAACTTCTGTAAGAACCACAAGTCATCTTGACATGGAGTCCAACACGCGTTTTTAAACTTTTAAGTTGGGAGTTGGGATTTCTGGCACAACTCCACCCACTTCAAAAGGTGCACGGAGAAGAGAAAACAACCAGCAGAGAGCAGAACTCCAGCACCTGTAGAATAAAGAACATTTATTCGCCACATCCATCATCAAATGCTTCAAGAAACAGAAGCTTTAAAGCATGAATTCCCGCTCTAACTTCCTGTCTGTGCATGACTTTTTACACTTAAATCAGGAACTACTACTTTCTTTAGATAAAAGTCCTAAATTGACACTATTTTACATTATTATATTACATTATTATTATATTATATATGGCTGTTTGTGTTAAGGAAACATTAAAAACCTCTAAGTTGAAGGTTTATTTTGTTAAAACAAAACTGTCACAATAAATGCACGAAAAATCTTCAGTTTCAATTTTATCCCATCGTTAACAAAATACTTTTTTTTCCGCCAGTGCTCAATTACCGTATCCAAATTATAAAGTAATATTTTTCAGAGGAACTTAGTGAACTTGAAAGTAAATAAGTTGAATCTCTCTTTACAGGCGAACCATGTTTGATCGGCCGCAGGACCCAGACTACCATCTCCTCCAGGAGCAGCAGCAGGGTGGAGACCTGCAGCAGGACGAGGAGCCGCACAACTAACAGCAGCTAACAGCAGCTAACAGCGGCTAACAGCGGGTAACAGCGGCTAACAGCAGCTAACAGCAGCTAACAGCGGCTAACAGCGGCTAACAGCAGCTAACAGCGGCTAACAGCGGCTAACACCGGCTAACAGCGGCTATTAGCCGCTAACAGCAGCTAACAGCCGCTAACAGCAGCTAACACCGGCTAATAGCAGCTAACAGCAGCTAACACCGGCTAACAGTGGCTATTAGCCGCTAACAGCATCTAACAGCCGCTAACAGCAGCTAACAGCGGCTAACAGCAGCTAACAGTACAGCCGACACCAAGACCCCCAGAATCAGCAGGAATCATCCGGCAGTCCTGAACCGTCGTAAAAGACAATGAGACGCACAAGGACTGAACTGAAAGCTCAGCATCATAAACATTTTTTTTTATTTCAATTACGAAAATGCATTTCTGTTTTCTTAAAACTATTTTTGGAAGCTAATGGCACGTTCACACAAAAAAAGTGTTTGAAACTGTTGAACTGTGGAGAAGTTATTTGTGTGGATGAGACACCAGCACTGAAAACGCCAGAGAAGCAAATCAAGACTGTGTCGCTGCGTCTGAGGCGCCAAAGTGCGACTTCAACCAGCGACAGGATATGAGGCCAAAATGCAAAGGATTAGGGGAAGAACTGAGCTCGTGTTCACTTGATTTTATAAGTGTTCTTCAGTAGTACAAAGAGAACAGAGACGACTGTATGTGTGACACAAATGTTCATGATGTCACAGCTTTGTACAGGTTTTGTGAGGATGGGGATTTATTCAACACGTTTGTGAGACCTCAATGCGTTTTGTTTGTTGACAAGAAAACTCCACAGGACACCTTTAACGTCCACTTACACGCTTCCTCTGAGCTCTCAGGGGTCACCTGAGGGTGGTGGATGTAGGCGACATAAGTAACCCTGTTTCCTAAAAGTACAGAAATCATGTTAAATACCACAAGCAGGTTTATAAAAGAAGCCAAATGTGTGTTGTGTTGCTGTATTTCTTAACAAAACACAGTGTCCAACAACAAGCTCCAACTGATTCATTTGCTTTTCCTTCTGTCAACATAAACAACATGAACATAAGAACCGTGTAAAAGAAGTAAACAGTCAGAGTGAAGCTGTCGTATATACTGTGACTGACCCATCGCTCCCTTCCCTGCTGTTGCGTCACAGCCGCTGGTTCAAACACAAACTGCCGACAGCCTGAAATCCCATCAGCCCCGTCTGCACACTCTGCACTTTCACCCGCTGCCTTTGTGGGTCAAACACTGGGGACAAAATGGAAATTGCTTAGCACAACAACACGCAAACACGTCTCTGTGGGACCCCGGCAACAAAACACATCATCCCTTATAACACAATATTAGTCACAGCTGAGGTCCGACTGATGCGGGTTTGAAGGTCAACACCAAGAAACCAGGTCTTTGATTTTAAAACCATCGACAGGAACATTTGTAGTGACATCGTTATCTAAAAAAACTAACAAATTCATTATTACTCAATGTTTTTTTTTTTTTTCAAGCTTTAAAAAACGATGCAGAGTGATGGTTCATCTTGAACACGAAACATCTTTGTCCAGGAGTGAATGTACACACAGGCCGACAGCAGAGATTCATTTTCTGCGGTTCTGTCGACTCTGAGAATTTATGTTGTTTAGCTCCCGTTGAGGAAATTTAAATCCTTAATTAATTATCACTTGCTGCAGCTGAAGACATCGTTAATCATGTGAGCTATAATTAAAAACACTCTTTCAAATCACGACTGTGAAGTAAAAGAATCCATCGCTGAGCACATCAGTGGGGACGGACGCATGATGATGATGTAAAACAATCAGACAGGAAATCAAGCTTTAACTTTTTTTTTTTTATTTTGTAAGAATTATTAAAATGTACAAAAAGACAACAAATACAACATAACAATATATTATCTGAGACTGGTTGTGTGTGTTTTTTTTCCTCCCTCTGTGGTCGGGTAAAGAGTCAGTGGTCAAAGTGAGAGAGCAGCTTCTCCACGCCGAGGGTCGTACAGGAAAACACGAAGGAGGGAGGGACATTTTCTACCGGGGGGGGGCTTTGCCAAACAGAACGAAATATTAATATTAATGATGAAAATAAAAAGCAAGACGGTGAACGGCGGACTGAGGACCCGGTCGAGCAGTAAACACATCCGGCGCGTGACTGGAGGAACATCTCTGTTGCTGATGTCGCGAACCGTGACGGCGCCATACCTCAATCAGACGAGCACCGCTCCTGCAGGGGGGGGGGGCGTCTACCACGCAGGGGCCGTGTTCGCCAGTCGCCTCATTCGCCTGTGGAGCAAACAGGAAGAGAGCGTCAGCAATGTGATGAGAAAGGCACCAAACTAACTCAGTTAATCGATGAATAGAAAAATAATCAATCTGATATTCCATTAATTGTTTCTGTTAAATTTCAAGTTAAAATAGAGAAAAAAATGACAAACTGCTGCTTTTCTCTGTCATTTATCAAAACAAGATGTCTGACAACGGTGTGTTGGGCTGCAGAAAGGTTATTCACTCTTTTTGTACATTTTATAGAATAACACGTCATGGATTAATCAATAATCAATATATATTCGTATATTCATCGTGATAATAATCATTAGCTTCAGCCCTAATTGTGATTATTTTCATTCTTGATTAAGAGAACATTTGTCGTTGTTTCATCAGTTTTACAGATAATTTTTGTCCATCGACTAATTGATTTACTTCTGTATTAAATCTTTATCTCATCTGATTAAAAAAACTTGATTGAATTAAAATAATGCGTCTTCAAGAGAAACCAGGCCGAGAGCCGACAGCGTAAAACCCAAGCCGACACTCGCCTTGTGTTTCTGTCCTGGTCTCTGATCTTCTTCTCCATCTCTGCGTCTGTCAGCGTCTCCAGCAGGGGGCACCACTGGTCAGCGTCGCCTGTGTTTCTGATGGCTATCTCCACCGTGGGGAGGGGGTTCTCACTGAAAACAGACAACACAACAAGACACACACACTTCAGTCTGATGCGGGACGTCGTCACGCTGCAGCTCCAAAGTTTTCATGTGACTCAGATCAGAAGTTTTCTACACGTGTGAAACATGGCGTCACTTTTTCCCCCCTGATTCCTCGACTAAACGAATCCTGAAACACGCAAACTGTACTTGAAGCCTCAGAGACAAACACCTGACTCTGTTATAACGACAGATTACAACATGTGACTAAAACATTCGTCCTCTTCTTCAAGGCCACGGACGTCCAGCTGTGACAAAGATCATGTCTGGGTTTCGAAATGTCGTTACTTCAACGTGACTGTCGGCTACATTTCACCCAAAGAGCCGGAACGACGACAGACTTCAGCATCCCAACAAGACGCCAACAGAAGATGGGTGAAAGGTCCCATCACCGTGGCAACTACACACACACACACACACACACACACACACACACACACACACAACAGCAACAAGAGGACAGACATTTCCACACTTCTTTTTTCTGCAACTCCCTCAATATTTCAAAACAAGGAAATGTTCCAACTCATTTGTCGGACTTGTGCAGGAGTTGAGGCTCCGCCCTCTGTTCGGGACAGAGATATTAGACTGTAACACCTTTGTAACAGTCATCAATAACTGGTTAAAAGTCTTTCTAAATAGAAAATAATGGTTCATAACACACTGTAATGCAGCTGTCTGCAGACATAAGTCTTTATTTACATATTTATCCTCTTTAACTCGTCCGGTAAAATATTTCCTTTCCTTTCTTACTGTGGCAGACACTTACAATAACAGTGTTCAACCAACGAAGGAGCAGGAGCTAGAGATCATCCAAAAATCCCTTTAATGACAATGTTTTCTGGCACGTTTTGCCTTTTATAGAAAGGAGGCATTAAAGAGCAGCAGAGGATGATGGGAGACACACACAGTGGATGACAACAAACCACTGCACTTTGTTCTGTAAACGGATTATATCTTCTGCTACCAGACAAATCTAATAATGTTTCCTGTCCAGGATCCTGGAAGCAAGAAAACACACACTCAAACACATCCCTGTGTGTGTGTGTGTGTGTGTGTGTGTGTGTGTGTGTGTGTGTGTGTGTGTGTGTGTGTGTGTGTGACGGTACCTGAAGGCGTACGTCCTCTGGTGCCAGCTCAGCTGACCGCGGATGCTGTAGGCGATGGTGGTGACGAACTCCCCCCCCAGGCCGAGCTCAGAGCAGAGCTTCAGAGCAAACTTCTCTGGGGAGTTCTCCCTCTCGGACATGTCCCACTCAAACTGGTCCACCAGAGAGATGTTCCCCACGTGGATGTTCAACTGCAACACGAAACGTTAAAGAAAAAGACGGTTGATGACGCGCCTGAATTACAAGTGTTACTCAGCATCACATTAACGATGAGCTACTGGCAGAGTGGAGCGGCACCTTGATGATGACCCTCTGGTCCGTCTGGTCCTCCAGGATACTGTCTGTCGGATACGACTCGATCTGCTGTCGGATGGCGGAGGCGATGGCAGGGACGAAGGCCAGCGGGTTGAGGTCCAGGTCGTCGCACAGTATCTCAGCGAACATCTCAGGCGTCATGAGCTTCTCTGAAAACACCCAAACGTGGACGAAATAAGCTGTTGGCGCTCTTTTCACTTTCACATAGCCTGTGTTTTTCTACAGGCAAGAGGAAACGATGACGCGACGTTACCGTTCATGTTCCAGGTGAAAGCATCTCTGAGCTTCTGCCCCTCGATCTCCATGTCCAGACGGATGGGAACCAGCACTTCAGACTGAGTGGCGTTCTCGTGGATCACTGCTGGATCGTGGTCGTCAAAGCTGGGCGGGAAGGAGACAGGACAAAAACTTACCAACACAGAGTATCTGAATTTGTACAATGCTTGTACTGTGTTCTTTAAAAAAAGTCTATTAAATGTTGATTTAATCTGTTGTACAGGTAAAAAAGTGCTTAGTGGGTTAAGATCAAGTTATTTGTTGTTATATGGTGCACAGAGAGATGTGATGCACCAAAGATACACGAAGGAGTAGAACTTAATACCAGACAGCTGCAATCTGAATAATTACCATGATCTGCTACAGCTGGAAAATAACAAGATGTTTATTTTACACCTCACACCTTTTATAACAGCATCTGTTTTCATCTATTCTAGTGAATTTAATACCAGATAAAATAAAGCATTTCATCACATTGATGCAAAAATCCTATAAATCCACTAATCCTGATCATTGAGTTCCAACATCCATGATCACCTGATATAACCAGAGGTAATAAAAGGAGCTACTTCGTTAGAAATGAGGAGGTAAAACTTCTACTGGCTGACAAACGCTCATCACTACATCCTGAGCTGACTCCCGCAGCTCACCACAGTGGGAAGGTCCTCTTCTTGTCGCGGCCCAGACGGCTGCGGTTGATGGTGGTGGAGCAGGGCACCGCGTCCAGGTGGTGCGAGCTGTTGGGCAGCGTGGGAACCCACTGACTGTTCCTCTTCGCCTTCTGTTCCCTGGTGACAAACCCAGACGTGACGATGTGTGAAAATCAGACAAAATGTATCTGCACTTTCTCCCACTTCAAACTGTCACACTGACGACATCGATGATCGATCGCATCGCCGCAGACCTCAAGTGTTTTAGCTGTAACACAGTTATTACTACAGGACCTTTGATTTTCAGTCAGACAAGAATTTTCCAGCGCTTTTCTTTATTTCTTTTTTAAAAGTCTATCTAGAACAACTCAAAAAATAAATTAAATAAACTAAAATTTTAAATAAATAATTTTAAATAACAAAATGAAAAAAGCCATGGGTTGGACATATTAAAAATCCTGCAAATACTGGTTATATGAGTCTAATATAATATAAAGAAAAAAGGTCTGGTAATTTTTCCCGCTCTTTTAGGAAAGCTACATTTCCTGGGGAATCTCTCATACAGAAACAATCATCAACATTTCAGTTACTTCACAGACAAATAAGAGTCCTGTCTGAAACTGGTTTTTACCTGAGGTAGGCGGGGGGCTCAGTGCTGATGGAGACCGCCTTGTACTTCTCATCGTTTCCTTCGAGGATCTCCTCGACCTCTGAGGCCTTCAGCAGGGTCACACTGGTGGCCAGCTGAGTGTAGCCATGATCTGCACGAGAAGAGAGAGGAGTCACATCAACACAACAACAACAACAACAACATCATCTGACTGACAGGATTTAGCAAGCCTGCCTTTCCTTATCAGATTTTTTTTACTGTTACAAAATGTTCCATATTTTTTAATGTTATTTTTATTATTATTCTATTGTTTTACAAAATAGCCCGAACACAAGGTGCATCTGTAGGAAGTCTTATAGAATAAGCTGATAATAAACTGGCAAACTGCAAAGCAAAATAATTAATTTAAGCACAGGAAGATCTAATTATTATTATTATTATTGTTCAATAAAATATAATAATTTATCAGTATTTATGGTGTATACTGAAGATAGCTTAATTATTGTGTGTTGGATTTAAAGGAAGTTGCTATTGAAATTAACTGTAATTGAATGTAATTAACAATGTCTCTGATGGAAAAAAAATGAACAGTGACTTTAGTCTATTTTGAATAAGGAAGAATCCTCTCATATCAGAGGAAACAGTTAATGATGAGGATTCAGAGCCGGGCATAACCCCACCCAGCTGTAGACGTGGCAGCACTGCTCTCTACTGACCGTGTGACGACTCCACTATTTTCTTCCGTTCTTCTACTGATGCCAGTTTCCTCCATAATGACGGGTATCTTTTATACAGGGAGCCTCTGAACATACGGAGGTAGTTTCCCACCTGAACACAAAAACAAACACACACACAAACAAACATGAAGGCAGATCACTTGAACCGTTATCAAAGATTCTTGATGAGAATCGATTCATTCTTCCTCTTTGCTGGTTCCAGTTCACAGACCAAGAAAATGATGTATTAATCCAGAAAATAGTTAATCAATTTTGATAATAATGGTGAGTTGCAGAGGAGAACTAAACACAGAAGGACTGGACAATAAAAGAATCGCATTTCCCTTTATTTCGTCATTGTTGACATTTTACCAGTGGTAAATGGCTACCTCTATGTGTGTGTCTGTGAGCTCTTTAGCTAATGATAACGTATCAGATTATCAATAGAAAACATAGTCCACAAATAAATGTTGATGTATTATTATACAACACTGTGCAGAGATTTTAGAGACTCTAGATGTTTACATTCCTATAACATCAGGAGGTGTCTGATTGAGAGCCACAAACCAGGGCTAAGAGTTTGGTAAAACAGACACCGGTTTATATCTTCAACTAATGATAATTAATCCTTTGTTTTAGTCACGTTTTAAGCAGAAAAATCCAAATATTTGCTGGTTCCAGCTCCTTAAATGTAAGAATTTGATCTTTTTCTCTGTTTAACATGATAGTAAAGTGAATATCTCTGAGTTTTGGGCTGATAGTTCAACAGAAAACAACATATGAAGAAGTGATCCTAGACTGTGGTAAATTACAACAGGCATTTTGTTAGGAAAATACTGAAAATAATCAACAATGCAACCCTCCATTGGTTTATGTGATAACTAACCTATGCGATTAGTATGAGAGGAGCTATATTCAAGTGACAAGATTCAGTTGATTTCAATTAGTGTGAGATTTGACTTGATTAAAGTATGAAATTAACAAAGCCGCTATGTTGTGATTAGCGCTGGCTAAACCCCGTTAGCTACTTGGCTAAATGATAGTTAGCTCCGGCGGAGAACACCCGGTGAACCTCTGAGGAAAGCCGAACGTTCTTCAGGTCAAACTTTATCCGGTTACACAAGCATATAGATTAGTCAGTTTAATTGTGGTGAATATACTCAGTTACATTCCCCAAAAAACAAATATAAATGAATGAGTCTTCGTGCGCTGCTCTCCCTCTCTGTTAGCATCCTTAGCTAGCTGCTAGCGGACCGGCTGCAAGGACAAAACCGACACATTTCTTCCCAGATAATCAAACCAGTAAAGCAGCGCTTTGTTAAAGAGATTAAATACAAACCTCTGAACCGATCATGTAAAAGTCTCCATCCTCTTCGAGCTGAAATTTGACCGGTTTTTGTCCAAACGTCTTGCTAAGCGCCATACTGACATCCAACAACAAAGCTCCGTGCTAATGCGCAGGCGCGAATTTTAGGAACGTCCTGTCGCTGGAAAATGACGTTACAATAAAGTGTCTTCAGAGACAGTTGAGAAAGAGACTCTTTGGTATCATTAAACCTGTCAATCAGCAAATGAATCTATAAAAAATATTAAAGTATCAGTAAAATAAAGACCCTCAACTTAAAAATTATAATATAACTTTGCAACTCCTTTGAAACATCCAGTGGAAAGTAACTAAGTACATTTACTGAAATGCAAATTTTAAGTATTTGTGCTTTAAATTTCTTTGTTACACTTTATACTTCTACTCCACTAAATTCCAATGGGAAATCTTCTACTTTTACTGATGTTGTTGTTTTTCAGATTAAATTTTAAACAGAAACTTGAGTTTCTAAAATGATGTTTTGTTAAGGGTGAAACTTTGGATCCTTGAAGTACTTTTTGTTGCTTAAACATTCACTGAAGGACCATTGTTACTGCCACTAACTGAGCTTTTAAACAGTGTGGTGTTGCTACTTATACTTAAGTGAAAGATCTAAATATTTCTTGTACCACTGTGATCCTCAACAAAACATCTTTTATTATTATTTTAGCTTGTTTGAGCTTCTGTTGACCAAACTACTTCAGTAACAAAACCAAACAAATTCTTACTGGAGAGCAACATAAACTCATGTTCATCTAAATCAATAAACAAACGCAGAGATGCAGCAGGAGGTAAAATTTCTTAAAAGAAGAGAAAAGAGTCTTTGTACTTTTATAAACTTAATGTTTATTCGTATATACATGAATATATTAATCTATAACCAAGAAAGGAGAGAATGTACAATGCAAAACAAAATATCTATATACAAATCAATAAATAAACAAAGACATAATCAAGGACAGTTTTGTTTTCTACATGGGTTTGTGTTCTTGGGAAAGGTAGGAAAAGTAAATCAAAGAGGAGATCGCAGTTAGAAAAAGTTCTGATATCCTTTGTTAAAATGGAAAATGGCACCCGAGCACAGTTCAGGGGAACAAAACAAAAAAAAATTAAGAATAAAACACACACACCACGCCAGCTGACTTCCAGTTTTTAGATTTTTTTTTCTTGTAAACGCAGCCTTTTTTTTTTTTTGTTCAAACTCGCACAGAATCAGGTCAAATCACAAAAGGTACGTCATTTCAACACGAGTCTACAACGACACACAGACCAGTCCAACATCAACCTCATCAGCACAGAGACGCTCGCAGGCTCATGAATTCATTCACAAGTTCCACTCGTGTGCACATCCATCCTACGTTCTCAAACCTGACAGAGAAAACCAGCACACTTCAGTGAGAGATGGAGCTGCTGCAGAAACCCCAGAGTAACTGTTCACAGCAGGAAACCCCGAGTCTCTGGTTAATATGTTCTTTTTTTAAATTATAACACCAAAGAATCATAAAGTTTTTGTTCCAAACAAACACCACAGTGAAGAAACTGATGCTGCGTTCAAGTTATGTTGGGAAAAGTCTGTTGATATTCTATTTCTATTATTGTCAAGTTAGAGTCTCTAAGTGTCGAGAGACGGACGAACACATAGTTGGTTTGTGTCTTTTCTTGGGATTTGTTGACAATAAGGAAAATAAAGAATAACACAAGGTTAGGTCCTTTAAGAAAATCTGTACGGTTCAGTTCTCGCTCATAATCTATAGTGAATTTGTGTCACCGTGCTGCATTCAAGGTCCATCTGCTATGAAAGAAAGGAGGAGGAACTCTTATATTCCACTTACTGTGTCTAAATACATTTAACAGAGAAAAAAAATCATTTCTCTACATTGTTTTGATGAAAGTTTGTGTCCCTTGTTGGGCGTTCACCAGAGATATAGTGGTTTTTAAAAGGTTTTTAAAGGGTTTTCATCCCTGAAACATCAACAAAGGGAGCAAAAATATATCTGGTGTTAAATGTTGAGCAACAGTTGAAGGAAACAAAGTTCTTACACATTATCAGGATCAAAAACTCACTGTCGATCACTTGTATTCACTCTATTAAAAGCATTTCGTGACTGAAACTTGGTTAATAAAGTGACTTTCAAGTGGTTTCCTTCATATAATTCAACCAGAAATTTGCTGCTACATGCGTCTGTCAGTGAACGTCTCTCGGATGCAGCGTTTGTTTGGAATAAAAACCTGGTTTTAAAAGGCAGAGACGCTCCAGCTGTTTGATCCTCACAGACATATAAACATGAAAAAATAGGATTTAGATTCATGAAAGTGGAGTTTCTACAACAGCTTCACCTGCAGCTCCAGACAAACATCTTCAAGTCTAATTCTCCACAGGGAACTGGGTCCAGAGGATTTTTTTCATAGTGTTCTGATGTTTTTTAGTTTTCCAGAAAAATGCGACAACAGTAAACATACAAACGTGTTTTTTTCCCCACTGTGAAAAGGCAGAGGACTCATCTGAACACAAACCTTTTCCTCTCTTTCCTTGTTATTTTTGGCACATGGAGGATCAAGCCTGACGCCTTCGCTGCTCGCCAACAAGATGAGCGAAGGGCGGACGTTCACTACGACACCGTTAAGGGGGAACGAGACATCTTTTTTTTTTTTTTTTTTTCAGTTCACAGTGCTCGACATGACGCGCCGATCAACAGGCGGAGAGGGCAGAGTGAAAAGGTCGAAGGTCACAGTGTTCAACAGCGAAGGATTTCACGCCACAACATCCACGACAGCCGGACGACGTGCTCCTGCCGCTCATCACCATATTGCTTTTTCTTTTTTTTTCCTTTTCTTTTTTTGGGCGCTTCATTCATTTGATCGTTAAGAGGATTATGAAAATTATGAACTTCATGCAGGTGAAAATAACTAAATAAGAAAAGGCAGTACATGGTCGCAGTGCAATCCAGGCTCATCTAGTGTTTGTTGCTGTGATATGAACAACTCATCAGGAAAAATCCAACCTCACATATTCCAATCATAACCAGTGTTTTTTGTTTTTTTTTGTGAATCCCACTTTTCCCTGAATTAGTACTTTCCTACATTTCCCAGAATGCTATGCGACAGCAGAAAGGGTGTGAAAACTTCCCTGTTGATCAAATTGACTGGTCGCTCAACCCCGCCCCCTGCTGGACACAGCAGTTCAAGCTCTGGATTAGCATGGTTAGCATTATTAGCATTATTAGCATGGAACTGCAGTGACACAGATGCTCTGTGTGTTTATCTGGTCCAATGTGAAACTTATACTTATAATATAATGAGTTATTTTTCAATACAAGAACAATCCTGTTTCTCTGTTTCCATTTTCTCAAGAACGACCTGCTGTAAGTTCTTTTCTCTCACACTAATTAGTTTCATCTTGTTATTATAAAATCTGTAATTTGACTTTCGGAAAGAGCTTTACAAATAAAGATTATTGTAATTATCATAAAATCAACTCTTGTCTACTTTCTTCTGAAATGAAGGACTCGTTCTGTCAGAAACAGCAAAGGATTTCGATGGTGAATCTTTAGCTTTGAAACTGTACATGTGCCTGAGCTGCACAGAGGCAGCAAACAAACGGGTCGGTGTTTAACTTGCAGGAGAAACTGCACAATCCAGAAAAGAAGCCCTTTAACAACGACTGCTGTGTAGTAGCTGTTAGAAATATCTCAACGATGCAACATTAACGAAATACGAACCCCAGAACTGCTTTGTTTAAGAGTGATAAGATGTTTTTAGGTTGGATTTTTCCTTTAACAGAAACAGCTGGAGGACAGCACACAGACAAGAAAGAAGAGTTTGTTCCCTCATGTGCAGTTTGGCAGCGTCGTTATCCTTCAGTCGGGCTCCTACGCACAGTCTCATTCAAACTGTTCCAGCTCTGGAAACCATCAAACTGCATCGTTTCCACTCCGACTGCGAGTCAGAGCCCACACAGGAAGAGACTTTGCTGCCATCAGCGACACGTTAACCACAGAAAAACATCCTGCGGGATAAATCAGCAGGACTCGTCTGCTGCGTCCGAGACGCACAGGCCCGTCATGGCACATTTGGAGAGTGGTTACTAATGAATATGAAGAATGAGCCGCCGTGTTGGAAGAACAAAGACCCACAGTTCATCACCTCTGCCCGTTCAGTGGTACAGTCCAGGGTTAAACCAAAAATATCAGTTTGAATATTGTTCTTTTATCCTCAGTGACCACAGACAGAGAGAAACCACAATATCATGGTTCTTATGTCGCTGTCTGTTGTGTCCCAGAGTTTCTGTAGTGCAGCTCAAGGTAGATCATTATTATTATTATCATTATTATCATTATTATTATTATTATTATCATCCTATAAAATAATGAATCTGAAAACACTACTGAGTGGGTGCAGTAGGCCAGCCTTCACTGCTGCTAACACTAAAATAAAAAGTCAGATTTTAGCGTCTCAGATGTTTGATGTTTCCTCAAAACAATAAATGTTTAATGAATGTTGATTAATGAATGAATGATGTTTAAACTTTATCTTATTTGCAATTATTACGGTCAAATTCAATTATATTAAATGTTTTTGATCCAAATCTATTTTCAGATGGAAGCTCATTCCTGCCAGACAATTGATCCACAAATATTTAGATAGTTATTAATCATGGTTTGGATAATAATTTCATTTAAGATTCTCAAATGTTACATTTCCTGCTTTTCTTTGAACACATTCACTTGAGCTTTAGAAAAATAACAGGCATTTTTCGCTCTTACTACTATTAAAATACCGGTAATCAATAGTAAAAGTTGCTCTCTGCAGCCCAAGTAATCGCAATTCAAAATTATATGATACAAAGTCAAATTATTTACTTGATATGATCATTTTGACTTTGTGTCTCATAATTTGGATTTTACATTTTGCATTTTGAACATCTCTTGTCAGAAACAACAGAGAAGAAAGAGGAAAGTATGTCATGTAGTAAATGTTTGAATCTTTGCTCTTCCATTATCAAAATTAAATTAAATTAATCAACTAACTATTAGTATTTTTTATTTCTTTTTTAACCCGTTGCATCTACTTTTTCTCTTCCCGTTTTGTCTGTTCGAAAACTGAAGAACTTTCTGAGGACAGCAAAGGCGGTGAATTATGTTTCCGATGTTTCTTCCAACATGGCGGCCGGTGGACAGGAAGTAGAGAGAGCAGTGACGTGCAGCTCGTACGACCTCTTCAGAAAGATAATTAGCAGCACCATCAGAGCAGAGAGATGCAAGAAAACAAACAAAAAATAATGTACAAAGCAAAGTGGAAAAAAAAAAGTGTTGATATCGCGATAAGTCTATTAACAAAATCTCATGGTCCATCTGGAGGGAACGTACTGCACAGTCGGTGTTAATGATATATACACTCAGTTTTTGTTTTGTTTTGTTTTGAGCTCGTTTGTTCTCCACTAACAAACCGTCCCAGTCACAGGACGACCACCTCCTTCACGGTGTAGTGGTTACCATTCATAACAAAAAGAAAAGAAAATAGTGGCATATGATTCATGGCTGTGCCCACAGGACCGGGTTTCGACACCATGTCTCCATTTTGACTTGACCTTTTGTTTAGGTTTTTTTTTTGTAACATGGCAGCGTTCAGAAGTTAAAAGAGTTCAGATTCCTCCACGTCAGTGTCGCTGGTGTTAAAATGCCGACATGAGTCCCAGCGTCTGAGAGCGGAGAGAGAGCCGAAGGTCCAGAGCCGCGGTCTCAGGGGACGCTGTCGACATCAGGAGCCCTGGCGGCGAGACGGTAAAGGCGGCGGCACAGTCACGACAAAAGTTCCCTGAAAAAATAGAAACACATTCGAACGCCCAGCTGATTGCTGCGGCTTCGTATTGTTCACTTATGTACACTCCATGCCAGGAGGGGGCGTGCGAGACGACTGCAGAGGGATGGCGGCTGCTGAGGGGTTTAAAAAAAGTGTTTCATCGAAGGTGCAAAACTCCTCCAGTGAGCAAGAGGACTGAGGGGAATGTCTGTAAGATCTGACCAGCTGATGTTCAAATGTAAACAAATGTAAACAAAAAGTAATGGACCAGGAAATGAAATGGATCTGCTTCTCCACACTCGACACGACCAGTCACGTGACGCCGGTGAGAGAGTTCGACTGGTTCAGCCACTGAGCAGCAGCGCACGTCCCCGACGCGGCTGCTTGTTTTCCCCACCTGCGTGTCCCTCTGCTTCCAGGAACCTGCGGCCGAACAGAAACAGCTTCTACGTGGGCGTTTCCTGCGACGGACTCGGCCTCAGCTGTTGCTAAGTGCTAAGATGCTCCTCCGCTTCCTGCTGATCCGCAGGAAAGCTGCTTGGTCGTTTTCTCCTCTGGCATCTCAAGTCTTTGTCCAAAACCAAAACTCAGATACTTCAGGTTAAGTTTCCCTCCAACAGACGCGAACAGAAATGTTTCCTCTGAGGAGCGGAGGCCTGAGAGGGTTGAGGGGGTGGAGGGGGAGGCAGGAGGCGGCGCATTTCTCTCCTCAGAAGATCCCTTTCGCAATTTTCAGTCCCTTCTGTTTCATGCGAGGCAGCGTCGAACTGGCCACGTTCTTGGCCCGCACCGGCCGCCCCAGGCCGCGCTTCTTCAGCACAAAGTCGTAGTTGGCAGTGGAGTTCATGGCGTAGAAGACGTTGGCGTTGTCCGGGATCCGCAACTCTGCAGAACGAGACGACAGAGAAGAAGAAATGTCACAGTCAGTCAATCAATCAATCAGACTTCATTTATACAGCACTTTTCATACAAACAGTGCTTTACAGAATAAAAGCAATAAAACACACACACACACACACACACACACACACACGTTTACATACAGAACAATAAATGACCAAGTAATAAATAAAAACAACAGAAATGAGACAATAACAACTTGAAAGCAAAGATAACGATAGCGTGATAAAGATAAAATAATAAAACACTGAATCAGAGGAGATGTATCAAAGTGAGTATAAATACAAGTAGGGTATTAAAATTAAAATAATCCAGAAAATAATCATAGAATCAAAGGACAAACTGGGTAAAACAGCTTAAAATAAATAAACAGATGGAAAGATAAATAAATAAAAAGCCAGAATAAAAAGTCTGAAGCTGAACACAACAAACAGCACAATCCAAACCCGAGACACTAAATCATCCGGAGCTTGTTTCTAGTGTTTACCTTTGTCCTCAGAGATTTTCTGCATCAGCTCGTACTCCTCCGTCTTCTCTCTCTCCAGGTTGTGTTTGATCATGGCCTTCCTGATGACGGCTGGAGTCTTGTCTTGACTCGTCACCTGCATCAAGGGACAAAACCGTAAAAGCTCTTGTTGAAATATGAGTAAAAATACTTTTTTAATGTATTTAAAAGCCATTAAAACTACATCTATTCCTTCCCATTAACTATTGTAATCTAGATCAGACTGAATCTGATGTGAGATATGCATTAAAATCTAAAGTCAAACTTCATCTGTGTGTCTTGTTTGTTAGTTAGCATTAACGCTTCAAACAGTGTATTTTGCAGCCTTTTCTGATATTTAATGCTCATGAATGATTCAATTTTTCTTTATTGAAACAAATATCATGGAAATTACAACAGAAAAACAGAAAGAGTTCAGAGAATCATCACTCCAGTATTTCCTCACCAGGATGCTCTTGTACATGTTGCCGTTCTCCACGTCCAGGCTGACCCTGATGATGCAGCAGTCGTCCACCTGCTGGTTGTACAGCGGCAGCGACAGGGTGGAGTAGTTCGACACCGCCGACACCGAGCGTTTGTGCGAGCGGGAGGCCGACAGCGGCGTGGAGGAGGAGACGGAGGAGGACGAGGCGCTGCTGGAGCCGGAGGCCGAGCCGGAGCTGGAGCCCGTCCCGGACGTGTCCAGAGACGACAGAGACGTGCACTCCCAGAACTGAAGAGGACGGGGAGGAGAGAACATCAGCGTTTTCACAGGAGGCTGACGTCAGAGGAAAATCATTAATTACTACATTAATTAAAGATGCGCTCTAGTAATTCTACACATGAAGACGAGCTGACGAGACAGGACACAGAACCTGCTTCAGAAACTGGGCCGTGGAGTTTGAAAAAAATGGCTTTTCACCAACAAGGAGATGCTACCAAGTTGCATGATGGGAAATGTAGGATCCAGTGTTTTTGTAACTTGAGCCATACTTGGTTTTTCAGGAGTCATATTCTTTATTTAATCTGTATTTTACACATCTGCTGTTTTAATTTAATTTAATAATTATTATTCAGACTCTGAAACCTGAAGGTGACGGCTTCAAATGTCACCAGAGAAGATCAATTTACGACTAATTCTCACATTTCAGAAGCTGCAAACAAACAATGTTTTGCATTTTTTCTCAATAAATTTGATCAAAACCGTGTAATTTAATTTTCTGTCAGTGAACTAATCGTTTAATTGACTAATCCTTTCATATGTTATGTTTTGCTTTGTTAGTTTCTGGCACCTTGAGTATCTGTGCAACATTTCACAGACATCTAATGGTTGTAGAAACATTTCAGCCCGGACGCAGAGCGACGGAGGTATAAAGCACCGCAGAGCAAATATAAATATAGTTAAATATGGACAACCTGTTGTAATGATGTCATATATAAACAAACTTAATCAAGTTTCTAGGATAAAAATGGAAATAAAAAATTAAAACAAATTACTGTTGACGTTGTATCTGCTGCTGGAGCTTCTCTCCCCAAAGCGGAGACGGTGAGTTTCACTGAAGGAGTCGACGTCTGGGGAAAAACAAAAACAGAGAGCATCAGCAAACGGCCGCAGAGGAGGAGACGACCTACAGAAGAAGCTCAAACTAACTGTACAGGTCACCAGTGACGTCTCTCGTCCTTACCTTTCTCTCGTGTCCTTCGGGGGAGTCAGACAGGAAGCTGGCGTTCACGTCCTCCAGGTCTGAACCGCTGGAGCTGACGGAGGTGACGCTGAGAGCGTCGCCGCTGTCCCCCCCGCCTCCTTGGTACGGTCTGTAGTGCGAGTGGTCGAAGGACTTGGAATGGGAGCCTGCGGCGCCGCTGGAGCCCGCCTCCGTCAACTGCCGGCTGGACGGGATAACAAAGAAGGGAAGAGTCAGGTTTCACTTATTTGTCTGAATGTGATGATTTTAATGCGACTTTACGGCTCAGGTTTCATCACTGTCACTTACTCGCTCCAGCGTTTCATGATGCCTCCGTTCTTCTTGGCCCTGAGCGTGTTGCTGGCCGACTCTGACAGAGGCTCGATCTCACAGGACAGGTTGTAGCTGCGGGAACAGGAAGTCAGGATGATGACTGTGTTCATTTGAACTCATCTCACAGGATAAAGACAGGACGACCTTGGTATTTAAAAAAAAAAAAAAAAAAGCCATCCTGTCGATGAAGTGCCCAGAAATCCTGCGGTGATGTGTCAGTGAACTCAACACAAGGCTGTGTGCCGTGACGAGATGATGACAGAGGTGAGTCCAGATCTTTCCGCACACTGAACCTGACACATCCTGACAGGCTGAGGCTCTCCCGCCCTCATAGTCAGAGGTGTAACAACAATAACAAGGCGGTGAGCTTCACTGACCTCTCTGCCTCGCTGAGCTTCTCCACGCCTGCGAACCACTCTCTGAAGTGGCTGTCCTGAGTGAAACTGTAGTTGTTGGAGGCGAGCTGGAGCAGTTTGATCTGAGCGATCACCTCAAACTCCTGCAGACACAGAGCACAGCAGCAAACAGGTTAGAAAAGGAATCAGTGCTTCAGCCTTTAATTTGCCCGGTTTGTTTATTTTTGTCTGTTCTGAGCTGAAGATGATTTTATTTGGATTATTACCTTTCTTCTCTTCTCAAAGTTGATGAGACCACCCTGCAGAAGAGACAAGAACGTGAGCAACAAGCCAAAAGGAAAAAAAGGTATCTCAGCATCAGCTCATGCTACACAGCAGCCTGACCTCAGTGTAATCCTTCATGGCAGTGTCCATCATCACCAGGTCCGTCAGAAAGGTCCCCAGGTAAGGAATCGTCCCCTGCATCACTCCCTGTTCACAGAGGGGAAACCAGCGGAGGTAAACATGGAGGCCGAGCGGGAAGATAACCCTCCACAGATTCTTCTTAAACGTGGAGCAAGAAAACGAACTACACAGATTTACTGGAGAAACTAGAGGCAACATTTCCCCTTTTTTTGTAAAATAAAGCTTTTGATGAATATAAAATAAAAACTATTCACTTCCAAAACAGACATTGTGTGAATCTATGAATTGAATCAATTGCAGTGACTTCACTTGCCACCAGATGGAGCTGTTGGTCCAAAATTGATGTTTATTGTTCTCAGCACAAACCACTGAGACAAACATTTCATTTCTTTTATTTTACTGTTTCTTTGTGCTGTTTCCGTGCCGTGGACTCACCAGGTCTCTCTGCTGCTGGTGTCTCCTCTGAGCTCGTTTGGGGTTGATTTCCAAAGTTGCGAACTTGGACGTTCCCTCCTGAGGAGCAGAAACAAGACGGTCCATCAGTCCCACCGTGTTAAATACTCAAGAGAAACAAACTGCAACTCTTTAAATCCTGTGCAAAAGTTTCCCATAATTCACCTACAGGGCTTCATCACCTGCAAACATCCCAAACAAGAACAGGCAACCCTTTAGTTTACAATGTTTTCAAGCTATTATAATAGAAACTTTCCTCTTAATTTCCAAAGATTTAGCCGTTAATTACCAAGAGATTTCAAAGAAAGGCCGACTTCAGTTGGTATTAACTTCTTAGTAGGTCAGCGAAACTTTGACTTTGAGCTCCCAGACATTATCGACCTGCCTGAAAATCTGAATATCAGTTTAACTGAAGTCGATGCTGCATGTTGATCTGTGGTGGAAACGTTATGTATGTCAGTATGAACATGAAAACTAATGTGACCATATTTTCAGGCTGAATTTTCTTCTAAACACTTTTTCTTTGTCGCTGAATTTCAGAGGAAAAAATCCATGGGAGGAACAGTGGTGGGAGAAAATCCACCTCTTGAGTTCCTGCTCACATTCCTCAGAGTGACGTAAGGCCGAGGGGCCTTCTGTAACCCGAGCCCACTGAAGTGGAGCGAACGCAGCCCGGTCTGAGCAGATAGAGCGAGAGAGCGGCGACGCCCCGAGGTGTTCGCTTACACCAGAGCCCGTTATCTACACCTGCCAGAGGTTCCCTCCCTGTGGAGTGACGTCAGCAGGGATTCCCTCAGAGGAAGCCCCGAGCGCTCACTCACCGTGACTTCAGCCAACGCCTCGGGTTTATAAATAGGTGATAACACCGTCACCGTCTCCAGGCTTCATTAGGTCACACTCTAAAGATGTTTAGTGTCGACACCTAACCTCAGTTTGAAAACAGCTTTTTGCAGCTGATGATGAGCTGGTAATATTCTGTAGAGACGCAGACTGTGAAGAAGAAATTTCTGATTTGAAAAGTCTTTGCTCAGATCAGATAACAGGCGGATGATTAAGCTAAATGTAATTTGTCTGTTCTGGGCTAATCCAGTCAATTATACCAAGTTACTACATCTCAGTGATCATTATAAAGCAGTTTCCCACCGCGGCCTAAAACAGGTTTCCACCGTCTGACACTGCCGGCTGACTCCCCCTCAGAGAAACCCCCCCCTCGACTCCTCCCCACCCACCCCCGATGTTAACGGACAGTCTGAGCCGTAGTTCTGTAAAAACACTGATAGTGAACCATGAATCATACAAATAGATATTGTAACTCCTGTCATCATTCGCTGTCTTACTTTGCCATGATCTGGGGATCCATTTATAATTCTTCCATGAAGTCAGCGAGTTACACTGTGGGGTACATTACATTTAAGTAAGGCACCATTTAAAGTACGCCCAATTAGCTACCAGCACTTCCTGTTTGCAGCGTGCCGATGGATGAACAGAAGACTATCACTGGATTAATGTGATACTGAAGAAAAGTGATGACGGTGATGATTCCCAGGCAGCTGCTGGAGTGTCTTCCCTCTATGATTTTAAGTGGATTTATGGATGTTCATTTGTAATGGACATAATAATAACGATATCCTTGGAAAGCGTAAGTCGCACTGAAGCTAAAAATATTCCCATCATGTCTGCGTGTTCAGATTTGACTGAGTTATGACTCAAAGAAGTTGTGACGTGATGTGATGTATTTTACGTGTTCAAGCCTTCTTAGTAATAATATTTCATCAAGCTTTCTCTGTGTGTAAATGTCAGTTGTTATGACAACAGCAGAATATGAAAAACATGTAGATTTGTCGTCTCATTTCCTGTTCAGTCATGTTTCCCTGCGTCCTCGTATCGAGCTGCAAAACACTCGGAAGGTGTCGACGCCTCTCTGCGTTGACCGCCATAAATCACATTAACGATCGCAACAGGTCCGTCAGCTGCAGCGCGCCCACCCAGGACACCGTGAGTAATATATGGACACTGTGATCCAAAAGAACACGGTACACTGTGTCCCCGCACTGCCGGATGTTCCTCTGCAGCTGCTGCGAGACAGACATGAGGAAGTCCAGCGCCGGGACGGGTCACAGAGCCCGGCCGCCATCTGTTCAGCTGCCACATGCAGGCGTTACGTAACTCCTATAGATTCATCAGCTGTTTTATCGGATTAATAGAGTCTGATTAGAAGCAAACACATTTATTTTATTCCTCTAAAGAGAAGAAAAATCCTTTGTCTTATTATCTAATCATCATTCAGCAGTCACAGAGAGACGTTTGTTATGACGACCAGACTGAGCCACACACTCTTTTACTGTGTTATTCAGATTTTAAATCACTCTGGATAAAAGCCAAAATACCAAATACCTCAACACAAGCCTCACACCTGATCTGTGAATACACATACGAGCAGGAAACTTCAAATATTAAAGTAGTGCTGCTTCTTGGAGATTTGTGTGTGCGCTGTCGAGCAGCTGCGACCCACCTTCACCAGCAGCTCTCGGCTGAGGGAGTAGTTGTTGTCGTCTGAGAAGATCTCTGACAGCTCGCGGAAAGTGCGGAAACTCTCCCTGTGAAAAACAAACAAACAAACAAACCTCTTTAGCCCGTTGTCCTAATGTGGTCAGAGCTCCTCACTGCAAACCAGACGACATGTACGGAGCCCTTTTGTATTATCGAAGCAACGTGAAGTTTACTCTGAAAACCCACCGTGACACTTCCTCCCAGGTCCTCTTCAGGCGGTGGATGGCGTTGCACTGCAGAGCGGAGAGGATGGCGCGCAACGAGGAGAAGTTCTTCAGGATCCGACACTCCTGAACACAACATGAGCGACAATCCGGTCAGATAAGAAACAAACTGCTCGATGCAGCGTGAATAAACCAGGTGTGAATAAAGTAGCGGGGACAGCGGTCGCTCACCCGGGCCACGTCTATCCACCTCTCCAGCAGCCGCGCTCTCTGGTTGGGCTTCAGCGTCGGGTTGCTCAGGCAGGTGGTGATGACACAGTTGGTGACGGAGTTGAACTGGGCCACGGTGGCTCTGATGGTGGGAGCCAGGTGCTCCTTCCCCTTCTTATCCCGCTGAGACCAGATACCCCCGAGGCAGTGGTAGGGCACCACCTTCTTAAACAGATCCTGAGGAACAGTGAGAAGGCGGGGTTTAAAAATATGAGTGAGACCATGTGATTCCACGGTTTCTGTTTGAAAGGGTCACTTCACACAGAGAGGTCAGTTTACTGGTGAAGAAGAAGATAAAAGATGTTGCCAAGTTGCATTATGGGAGATGAAGAATCCAGGTTTCGTCTTTGTGCTGGAGTCAAGGAAACTTTAATTCCATCGTTTTCTGCTTTAAAAATGTGGTTTTAATCTGATGCTAACAAAAAACAGTCACCTTGATGGATTAGCAATTTAAGGAAAATTGTTGTTTAAAAACCTGATATCTTCATTTAATAAGTTCAGTCAATAATTAATCAATAATTTTAGTCATTTTTCCAATAAGAAACCAACTGGTTTTAGCTTCTGCAGTCTGGAGCTTCTCCTGGTTTAATGTGAGAACTGAACATCTTTGTGTTGAAGACAAAAAAATACATTTGAAGATGTCACCTTAGGTTGTTTCACCATTTTCTGACATTTTATGGACTAAACAATTAATAAAAATTACAATAAGCAGATTAATCCAGAACCAAAATAACCATTAGCTAGAACCTAAAAGCCTGTCCTGCCTTTTATTGATCTGAAGGTCAAACTGTCTGTGATTCTCTACAGGTGAGTGACTGCGCAGGTGAACAGAGGCAGAAATGTGTTGATAGGGGGAAAAGGAAAACGTCCTCACCGCGTCCATGAGCGTGAACTGCTCCGCGACCATGATGGGGTCAAACGACAGGAAGCTAAAAGCAGGAAGTTCGTCCTCAAAGCCGCTTTCTTCCTGCGTAGCAAAAGGGCAGCCGATGTGTTCCCCTACAGAGATTTAAAAAAAAAAAACAAAACAGAAAACTTTTTTCACAGCGCTGCCTCGACCTGAGCTCAACCTCAACACACAGTTCCTGCTCTGGAAACATCTCATCCTCTCTTTGACCTCGGCGTTCTCACCACTTGTACCGAACTGTTCTTTACAAGTATCACAACATGTGACATTGTGTCTACGGCTGCATGAAACGTGCTCGACAGGAAATGAAAAACAAATCTAGTGTTTTTTTTCTCTTTGGTCTTTACTAGTTTCTACTGGGACACGCCCCCCGTCCCTGAGTCCCTGCCCTGTTGTCCCTCTCCTGTCCTGCCTTCATACCATCAGGATCAGGCTCACACTGCTGTCGGCGGTGGAAGTGGGCCAGCAGGTTGCGGGCGCGGCGCTCCAGGTCCGAGCCGGGGAAGTGGAGGTGAAGGTAGGACAGGAGCTGGTGCAGACAGTCGTAGTTGGGGGGGCTCCAGAAGTCCTCAGAGTACTGGTCCAGCCACGCGCCCAGGATGGACGAAACAGTGCTGCAACACACACACACACACACACAGGAAAAGGACAGAAATTAAAAGATGAAATGATATAAACAGTAAAATAAATATAAATGAGGCAACAGTTTAAGATGATTTTAAAGTTGCAGACACTGACACCTGTTGGTAAATAAATTCTCTGAGTGCGGAACGATAAACTTATTATTAACTTAATTAAACTTGTTATTGCTGCCTCTAGAATAAGTATGATGGAAGCCCAGAAGGGACAGTATGGCCTAGAATTACTGGAGTTTAAAGGTGTCAAGTGTCTCCTGATGGACTATAACTGTATATACAAACGCTTACATCTACAGCAGACAAGAGAAAATATTTAAGATGTGTTCTAAATTAAATTCAAGAAGAAGAAACCACGTGTTTTAGGACTTTAGGACTTCACAGCAGCAGCTCTCTGTCGTTAAAGCAGAGCTGCTCTGTCTATAAATCTCTCAGTGACTCAGGACCAAAATACGTCTGTGACCGTCTTGGACCATCTGAACTTTCTGCTGCTCACTGTTCCCACAGTGTAAACTAAACACGGAGAAGTAGCATAGTACTATTACAAGTATTATTATAGAGCAGTTCAAGGTTAGAGAAAACATTACTTCACTGTTTATAATCACAAACACAACAGGAAATGTAAGAAATTACACATAATACAGTTTATTTACATGTAAAGTGACTTTATATCAACTGTTTTTCACTGAGACTCAACACATCTATAATTAACTGAAAATATTTTTCAAAAATATTGTTTTTAACAGTCTAAGTTTCTTTCAGACGGTCTGTAGACATAATTAAGATGCTGTGTTTAATACGTTCGTCAACAATGTTAATCAGACAACAGATACCCATAATCCTTGGTTTCAGTCATGCTGACATGGATGACACGAGCTGACAAAGGTGCATTGTTCTCAAGCAATGCTAACAATGCTAGCGATGTAAGGACCTGTTTTAGTGAAACTGAAGCTCCAAAGCGCTGCAGTGTTTTTTTCCTGTGATTCATTACATTTTTATCAGTTCATGAACTGTGTTTTCCCCCCCCCCCCCCCCCAGTCTGACAGGTGTCTGAGAAAGAAAAACAACCCACAGAAACATTCGGTTGACACCCCTTTAACCCGGCGCTGTGGTTGTGCTCGGTGATTAATGTTGGCAGCTCGGCGCTGAAGGTCGCGGCAGACTTACTTTCTCAGCTCTGTGCAGTCGTCCTGGGAGACTCTTTGAGCTGTGGCTGCAGGCACATTTTGGAGCTTGGCATACCTGAAACAAAAACACACCGGATGTTGTTCAACAAACAGCATTTAAAATATGTCATCATTAGCCTAACGTTAACATGTCATATACACCTTTGTGCTTTCTACTTTCACTCGTCTTGTAAGAACAGGTGTTTCATTCTGTAATCGTTAGATATCTTAACGTTGCACAGACTCTATTATTCCCAGATGAAGCGATGACGTTTTGTTCTGATGTTTCACCTGTTCGTAATCGAAGTCTAGGATAAGTTATCTAACCCAGTCTTTCTGATCATGCAGTAAACTTCGCTCTGTTTGTGTGAAGCACTGGGAACACGATTCGCTGACAGTGATTCTTGCAGCAACAAGCTCCTCATCCTCAACTAATAAATATGAAAAAATGGCTGTTTTGTTTGGAATGGTAATTGCAAAAGTTAATTCTACGACCGTGGAAGCTGCACCCACATTTGATTTGTGGTTGGGAGAAATGGCAAACACACAGCACCTGGAGAGACTGAGCTTTTATTATGAAGACGGAGGAGGTGTGTTTGATAAGATCTGGGACTCTGCACTGAAATTCTTTCAGGGTAAAAATGAATGTGTAAATAAATGTTAAGCAACATGCTCTGTTTTCTTTTGCCTTTTTTTTAAATATTGTAATATGTAGTATATATACTTCTGTTCTCTCACCCTGCAATGTATTAAAAAATAAAAAAACATATTTTAAAAATTAATTAAAAATCGTGGTGTCATAAAAGGCAAAAAATCAAGTTAAAGCTCCATATTTTCTTCTTCTTCTGTGTTTTATTTGAAGTGTTGATCCATAAGAAGATATATTTGTGGTTTTAAGAACCAAAAACCATCTCGGTGTAGTTTTACATCTCCTCTCTCAGGCTTCTCTCTGAAGCTCTAACAACAGGTCAGTGAGCCAATCAGAAGAGAGGAGGCTCTGAGCCTCTCTTCTGATTGGCTCACTGTTTTCTGACTGATCCAATAAAAATATAGCAGATTTCAGGTAAAAACACTCAGAGAAACCAAATCCTGCAAGGTTTGGATGGTGGGTCCAGGTGGGCGGGGCTTGGTGACTGCTTTGTTGTGACATCACAAAGTTCCAGAAGTCCTGACAGCTGGTTTTAAGGCTCAGTTTCTGAATACAGGCTGTGTGCATTTCTCTGTGGACTGAGGCTTTGATACTTTCACAGTATTAATATAGAAGCTAGAGCTGATCTATAATCACACTACACATGGACACAGACCTTTACACTGGAGGAGCTTTAATTACAAGTAGAGCTGAAACAATTAGTTGATTAATTAATTAGTTGCTTGAAAAATATTGTGGAAAAAAAGGCAAATATTTGCAGATTTCAGCTTTTTAAAGGAGAAGATTTGCTGCTGTAAACTGAATATTCGGTGGAACAAAAACATCGCCCGGGTTGAGAGCCACCAGGTGAGTCGTCAGCCATCACTGTACCTGTTGAGCAGGAGATCCAGCACCTGCTTGGTGGTGGCGAAGGAGCGGTAGGTGCAGAGGAAGATGGTGACGTAGGTGGAGTCTTTGCCCCTGAACGCCGACACCATGTACTCCACCAGCCTCTCCAGCGTGCCGGCCTTGATGGTCCGCACCTTGCAGGTCTCGTAGAGGCTCAGGGCGGCGTCCGTCTCCACGCCCAGCCATCGCTGCCCTTTGCTGGCCGACTGGTGGAGCTGCACCTTCCTCAGCGTGATGGTGAAGATGGCGTCCTCCTCGGCCTCCTCGCCGATCTCCTGCGTCGAGCTCTATAAGACAGAGGGGGGGGGGGAGACAATGAGACGTTTTACTCCAGCTAACCACCTCACACTAAGTGCTGTCATGTCCTTAAACGCTGAGAACAAAGTGGTGGATTTCTCCGGCTGGAACAACCTCTTTAAATATCTGTTGGGAGCAGATTAGAGGGAGTCGAGGACCGAGAAAAGATGCCACCGTTACCGTGTGGAACGTCAAGTTAAAAATATCTGACGTCTCATTTTGGGCCGAAACCCTTTAATTACGGCCATCTGTGTGACCCTGCTCTCTTCTTTTCGCTCCGTCTCTCTGAGTCACACTTTGTGAATCATGTGCGTTGCCGTGCACAAACAAACAAACAATAGCTTGTTACTGAACAGAGCTTACTGGATAAACTGGTGCTACAATACAAGCCGCAGCCTGTATAAACCCACACTGGGGAATTAACACAAGCTGCTTGTTGCATGAATGAATGAGAGCTCTGTCGGCCGCTGCGTGTCACCGTCACGGCATTTTGTTGCTGTTGTTGTTTTCTCCTGGACATTAAAAACAAAGATGCAACAAACCGCGGTTTCATGGTCTCATCCATCATCCCGGCTTTGAATAACAACCACAGTCATGATGCAAATTCACACATTCATCATGCACGTACCCTGCATTAGCTGCTGAGAGTTGCACAACTAAAACAAATCGATGGATTACAAAACAGCAGCTGATTGACAAAACTTCAGACATAAAACCAGATCTCTCCTGATCATTCCCTTAAAAAACAAAACAAAAACAGAGCTGCGTCTTCTATACGTATAAGCCCTCGGTATTACCAGAGTTTTCAAGTGTGAAATAGCTTTTTTAGGTAGAGCTGCGCAGTAATTCAGTATTATTGTTCAGTGCCTCTCAGGATAAAAACCTCTGTTTGCAGCACTCTGTCATTAGATTACACAAGAGAACAGGCAAAAAAATAAGAGAAAATAATCCATAAAAGATGTCTCGTAAAGACGACACATGAATCAGAAGAGAACTTCATGCAGAAATCCTCGTTTGTAAAAATGATTAGTGGAGCAGCTGATTGACAAAAACAAGCTGAGTAACATCTGACAGAATGAAACCAGATCTTTTCTGATAATTTCCTCTGAGAGACAAAGCTCTACTGAAGCCGGCTGCAGCTCCAACAGCAGCATCTGCATCATATGTACAAGCCCTTGGTTTTACCTGTGGTTATTACCAGAGATTGCAAGTGTTAAATAGCATCTTTAGGTCAGTACAAGGGCTGGATTCTGATTCAGTTTTATTGTTCAATTAAAACCTTTGTTTGCAGCATTTTGTAGCTGGATTCTACAAAAGAACAGACGATTCAAAAAAAGAAAATAACACATTAAAAAAATGTCTGATTCATAAAGAAACACAGAGCAGCAGAGAGGAAACTTCATGCAGAAATCCTAGTTTGTAAAAATGATGAGTGGATGTTCAGAGGAAGTCAGGAAGGAGTCTGAGGAAGGGGTTTTGTTACCGGATCTGAGGTGGAGTGCAGGAACATATGGCCACAACAGCCTCATCTAAAAATCAACTGGAAATCAATGCACAGAAGCTAAAAACACCGTCATATGATCCGTCTCCTTATGTTCTCGTTAAGAATCGGACCGCAGCGCTCTGGTTGAGATGAAAGCTGCGACTCAGGGACGTAAAGAGAGACCTACAACGATCAATCCTGGAGGTCAGAGAGTGATGAAGCTGATCCGCTCTGACAGAAGCACGACTGGACTCCTTTATTAAAACGATAATGTAAAGATAAGATCTGACCTGCAGCACATCTACAGTCAGTAAAATGTTCAGAGACAAGTCGTCGCTGCGTACCACTTACTTATATATAATAAAATAACCAATGTTTATATAAAGACAGAACAAAGAAGAGCTGCAACTAACAATCATTTTCATTACTGAGTAATCTGATGATTATTTCATAGATTTATTAATCGTTTTTTTAAATTCCCCACAGAACAAGCTGACATCTTCGTACGTCCTGTTCCGTCTGAACTCCAGCCAAATATCTGTTAAGATATTCAGTTAATCATCTCACATTTGAGAAGCTGAGAGCAACAGATATGTCACATTTCTCCTTAAAGAAACAATCACTCAGTTCTCACTTTCATCATTTTACATGAGATTTTCAACATTTGTCATTTGAAGATATAAAATAATATAAATAAAATCTTATCAACACTGTGTTTTCGGAAACACTGCGACATGAGGACACTGAAGGTACTGAGAAATGTTTATCATTGAAATGGAAACTTGATTCTCTCGACTAAAACAACATGAGCAGAGAGTAAACACCGGGCTGGAGGAGACGGGGTCAAAGTCATCGATACTATGATATTGATCTTAAAGCCGCTGGTCTGCACCGTACTATGGTTTGAGTGTTAATACAGCAGCAGCAAAAAGCTTCAGTTTGTTTGATTCTATATAAAAAAAGCTATAGATCATAAAAGTGACTTCAATTCTTGAAGATGAATTTGTCTTCTTTCATTTTTCAGACTGGAAAAAAAACTTTGTGTTGTATTAAATATAATAAGCTTATGGTCTTTGTAAATAATCTAAAACCTGTTAATACCAGTTAATACTCCAAAGCTTCCTACTATCACTTCAGACTTATTCCACTTTTATTCAAACATTTCCCTCTTTTCAGTTGTAAATAACTCACTCTGTGACACACGACAGCATGTGCGTCCAATCGGCAGTTTGTGCCACTGCAGAGAAATAAACGGTGACGGTCTGAGCGCTGAGGCTGTTGAACACATCTAACCGAAATAGCGACGCTACAGTGGCGTGAATCATTAAGCCGGCGGCCTCGATGGAGGAATGGCATGTAATCTGGCGTGCCACAGTCATCTGTCACGGCCCCTTGTTGTGTATCCTGGGAGCGTTAGTCATCGGGGTCGGCTTCCAAGGCTCGGTGTGACTCCCCGCTTCACAGGCTTTTTGTAAGGCTCTATTCGCTAACATTAAGTCCCTCTGTTGTGTCTTTGTTGCCGTGGAAACAAGCTGTAATGAGGCCGTGATCTTGGAAAAGCAGTGCAATGAGCGGTACAGTATCTTCAAGCAATACTGCTGTTCTCATATTTAAATTTCATGTTTTAGACGTGATGGAAAAGTTAAAGAAAGACGCCACAAAGTTCTTGATTAATTATATTCTAAAAAAGCAGCGGAACTAAAACTACACAAACCCCAGAATACCTGAACTAGTAAGACAAACTTAGAGCTTTCAGGTATCTTCACGCCACACCTGGATGGAGAAGTTTATGTCCGTAACTGTTGCAATACAATTTGTACATTAAAAAAAAATAGACTGGAAATAAAATGTCACAAAAAAGGTGGAGGTGGAAAAGTTGATGCACAAACTCCATTATGTTTTCTACGTGGTTTGACCGTCAGTCTTCTTTTTTGTAATCAACCTTTTATTATTTTTACGTAATGACCGGCACTCTTTCAATTACCTCACCTCATTGTGAACTCTTCTTCTACGCCGGTTTAATGGCTCCTGACTGGAAAATCAGCCCCACTAACTGTTTATACTCAATCTCCTAATATTCACATCATGATGAGGGATGGAAACTCACATTCATTTGCTCATTTTCCGTAATTTCTGTTAAAATTTGCGTTAAATTGGATGAAAAACTGTCCTGTTTGAGGTGGTTTGGTCAGGTACCGTACTGTGTTTTATTCCAGACACATTTATGTCTGCCTTGCCTTCGTCAGGGTGGAATCAAGTTTGTTTCTGGTCTTCTTTAAGTATAATCCATCAGCCAGCTGGGGAATTTAAATCAGAAGGAGTTAAAGGAACCCTGTGGTATTTTCTCATATACAAAGAAAACTAATGTTTACACTCTGTGTTTCTCATAAAACGACTATTTGAGCTCTAATAAAAGTGATAAATGCAAATTATTCCATATAAAACACCTGTAAAGATGATTTTTCATTAAAAGTTTGCATTGTTTACATCCATGTTTAGTGGCTAGCAGTCGTTGTCTTCCTCCCCAAATAATGGGCGGACTACTCCATAATGAAAATAATCAGTTGCAGAACTACTTTCAGCATTAACCATTCAAACTCAGCACACTCTCAACTACGTTCAAGAAAACCCAACACTGTTACCACTATGATCAGATCAATAAATGTCAGTAATCCCAGCAGAGATCCTCGCAGAGCGTTACAGAGCGAGGGAGTGTGTGAGAGATAAATGGGGAGAGAGCAGACAAACCCCCGGCCTGTTGTAAATCAAGTGCAGCGTAACGGCCGAGGCACAGCTGCAGCCGAGGGCCTTGACGGCAGGAGAGGTGCTTATCAGCCAAACCACAGAGGCCACGCTGCTATCACTTCAAGCCCTGGAAACATGCAGCGCTCAAGGGCAGCGCCACGCTCAGTCCGCAGAGTCAATTCTCAAAATAATGCCCCTATTCATCCCTGCCGCGGCGAGGACGAGGGTTGCCATGATAACCGAACTCCTCTTAATGCTTGAACAAAACGCTCAGCGATCAATAACTTTAAACAGAAAAGGTTCAGCGTCACTTCAAAAGAGCTGAAACAGGTGGAAAGAAACGACTGAACAAATGAAAGAGGAGATTAGCAGATGGTTTCTGACGATAAAACATCAAAAATAGAAATGAAAAGTAAAGACCAAACGTTTGCTTGATGAACATCACCAGAAAATCAGGTAACAAAACCTCTGTGGACAGTGAGAAGATAAAAGAAGAGAGTAAGCTGTGGTCGGACTTCTACACCTGGGAGCCATCTCAGTCGAAATAAACTTTCTGGGAAACAAATATCAATCGATAAGAAATCCTGTGGAAATAGGAGGGATATCTCTGAAATCTGGACACAAAGCCTCTTTTCTTTTTCTTTTTTTAAATTTGGGTTTCACTCACATTCCTTCATCCTGATTCAGGACTTATTCAACCAGATGGGCTTCGCTGGAAGTCAGCACATTACGTCCCAAGGTGCCGGTTGAGATTTCTACTTAAGTGTGACACCTAAGGTTTAGTTTCTCCTTCGCTGGGGGATGTTACTTAAGGGTTTTGCACAGAATCTCTTAAAAGGAAAAAAGAAAGATTTACAGCAGTTAAGGGGATTTTACAGCAGTAAAATTCTATTGTTTCCATGGAGACTGTTGATTGGCTGCCATATTGACTTTACGTGATTCCTGAAGTTTAATACTAAGATAAGGAGAAAATCTCAAATACTGAACTGAACATTTTAAGCAAACCTTAAGGAGAAAACGGACCCAGTCACTTGTGACTGAACGCTTAGCAGCTAATATTGACATATCGCGATATTGGATATTATCAATATTACGATAATGGTTATGATCAAGTATCGCAATATTCCGATATAATATCAAAATAATATATCACAATATCACGATATTGCAGATATTTCCCATCATATGCGATTTATTGAATTAGAAGCTTTAAGGCCGATATTCAATAAACTGAATAAGGAACTTTTATTGAATATCGGCCGAAGCTTAAAAGTTTGTTTGACTCAGTCACCTTTATAGTAAACCTGTAACCTTCAATGTGCTTCCATGACCTCATCTATGAATCTATTAATGTTTTTCATGGTTGTGAAAAAACAATGCAACTAGCAGTTTTCATAGCAGTGAAGATTTTTATTTATCTGCTGCTCTTCAACAGAAACTGGTCTCAATCTTTTCCCCACATGAGTGAAACCACGTCAGAAAACATTTACAGTAAAAATATTAATGTTTGTTTTATCCAGATGAGTGGCGGTTTTAACAGCTGGCGCAACAAGCAGCTTAAAACAAAAGCCTGGAGTGTTTGCCAACGCTTGTTAGCACAAATCCACAGTCAGACTTTTTTGTCTGAGAGCAGAGGAGTCACATTATAATCTATAAACTTGATGGATGACCATCACAATGACATTTCAATTTAAAAGACTTTAATAAGATGATCTCACTGCAGCCAAATGTCTACCTTCATAAATTCTGCAGCATCAGCTATATGTCAGAAATATAAATGCATCAACTTAATAGTGGCATTAAACCCAATGCAGAACTCCTACTTAAATTTACCTAATTAAACTCTGAATATAATATTCTAAGTGTTTCTTGGCTCGACGTTTGAGTTTTTGAGTAAAAGCAGAAAATGGGAAAACTCCAGCAGAGGCCATAGAAATGTCTGGCATCCAGAAGGAGCCTCCTCCACACTTGTTCCAGCACTTATCAGATCTACGTTCACCTACACCAATCCTGGCCCATGAATGACCATGAATGTACATGTGGGCT
Source organism: Seriola lalandi dorsalis (assembly GCF_002814215.2). NCBI lineage: Eukaryota > Metazoa > Chordata > Actinopteri > Carangiformes > Carangidae > Seriola > Seriola lalandi. The sequence continues at coordinate 594,551 of NW_019525506.1, forward strand.
GGAGGAATGTGAGGCCAATAAAAGTGTCAGCAGTGAGTGATGAGGCACAGAAGAGGAAATAAGTTTCCAGAAAGAGGAAAAGGGAAAATCGCATCACATGAGTCTCAGTGGATAACGGCTTGTTCTGCTGCAGGACCAATGGACTTACTGCTGTTTTATGTTTGTAATGTAAACTGTCCATTCTAACTACATGCTGGTTTCTCATTTACCGCCGTCACAGTACATGTGATACCTTCTTTGCACGTCTTTATTCAGTTAATCGTTAAAAGATATAACATGACTCAAACATTTGCTGGTTCCAGCCACTGAAATGTGAGGATTTAGTGGTTTTTCTCCCTCATATGTGGATGTATAACTGAATATCAAAAGTTCTGGGCTGCTGCTTGAATAAAACAAGATATCTGAATACATCTTCTTGGGCTGTGATAAATTATGTCTGTCTATTAATCTGTAGATTAATCATTAATGAAAATAACTGTTATTTGTAGACATAATGAGATTGTATGAAATTTAAGTACTGAGGGTGTTTGAGGGTGTTTACTGCAACAACTAATCAATTATCAAAATAGTTCACAGTTTGTTAAGACTTATATTTTCATGGTTTTGTTTGTCGTTTCTATTAGTTATGAAAACACTGTCAGTATTAATCCTTCATCACAGGGGGCGAAGGCTGTATCTGAAATCTTTAAATTGTGATGGGCGTTTAAAATGAAAAGTTTGGGCAATAATTTTACTGTCTGCCTTTGTTCTTTTGTGTCTCTTGCCCCAGTTAGTGAAGTTACATATACCCACAGCTCAACTTAGTAACTACAGTGTTATTATTCCGGACAGAAACGAGGGTTAAAACTATAAATATAAGCCTCAGGCTGTGGTAAAGGAGAATGAGCCTTTAAGGAAATTCATTGTTTGGAGGAGACTGAGATGTCAACACTTCACAACCCTCAGCCTCCATAACAGGCTGAACAGTTGGCTGACCTGCTGCTCAGTTCAGAAACACAATCATGATTCTTCATCTGGAAATCAAAAAATGTTTATCCCTCATAACAAGCCTCCCATCTTTATATCTGATGGTTTACGGGCTTTATAAACACAGCCACCTGGCACAGGCTCAGACTAAAACAAACACACGAGGACAAAAAGTCAAGTCTGATTCGCAGCCAAAAATCCCCTCAAGGCCAAACGGCGCTCTGGGAGCACGTTTGGAGGGGTCTGCCAAAAAATGATGATGCTCTTCAACATAAAAACACACCTGCTTCGAAAGCGGCGGTCCTGAACCAACGCTTAGAAAGCCCCTCTGAGCCCAGTGCTAAATGTAGATCAGCAGGGAAACTCCCAGTGGAAAGAGAAAACCTGCCCCCAAAACAGTCAACAGCTAAACAAAGCCAACAATAGCGCGCATCCATTACAAGCCTGTAGCACAAGCCAGCGACTTCCCCTCGCTAACAATGAGCGCTGAGAGCCGGTGAGATCATCTGGATGTGGGGTAAGAGGCAGAGGAGGAGAGAGGAGGGTGTAGCTGCATGTTCAGAAAAATCTCAAACGGCCTCGGCTAGAAGAAAAAACTTAATCTCCGACTTCTGCGAGAGCTGGTTACATGAGTAAATCTATATCTTATTCTCTGATTGATCAGTTGGTTGAAAACATTTCTACATTGAGGGAAACTCCCTGACAGCAACGAGCAAACAAATAATAAATCTAACAAGTTGTAGATGATAAAACACTGCGGCTAAAATTAAACATGGAGTCACTACAATTCATCCTGAGGGGGACATGAGTACCTAACATTTCATAGCAACTCATCCAAACAATGAGGGGGTTCATCCTCTGGGAACAGTGAACGTGTGCAACGTTACTGTGCCAATCCAGCAAGTTAATGTTGAGATATTTCACTGGATGAGTAAGTTAGGTTCACGAGTACAAGTTTTTAAGTAGATAATAACTAAAGCAGATTTCTTTCTGAATTGTGGGAATTTGCTGAGCAGTTTTCCCGCTATAGAAAGCTGGTAAGACTCGTACGTGTCATTGGAAAGTAGCTGGAAAAGTCTGTTTTTGATTCTGCTCAACCACCTTTCTCTTTAAAAACACAAATACATAAAAACACAGACTCCCGTCTTTAAAACCACAGTAACTCTCTGAAGTACTTTCCCTGAATCTGGGTTAATCTAAAAGGTTCTGGATCATTTCTCTTTCCCAGTTACCACCATAACAAAGGCTCTATTTTTGCCTTTGTTCGTGCCTCTTCCAGCAAAAACTTGACATGAACATGAACAGATTTTTTTCTGTGAAATTAAGTTGACGGATGGGCCGTGGGCCAGAGAACGGCTGATTAGATTTTGGAGATGACCTCAATCTACGTTTCCTGCCATCAGATGATTATATTTTTATTTAGCTGTAACTTCGGATATATTTCAAATCTCCCTGCTTGTACTCTGTCAAGAAGTGATTGTAAATCCACAGTGACAGGAGAGATTTGGTGCAAGAGAAAGATGGAGGAGGTTTGTTTTCTTTCAAGTGCCTTCTAGCTATTTGTACTTTTTGCTTCTTCATCTCGCCCACACACACACTTTCTTAATATTTTTCTCTCTTCTTTCACTTTCGATGGTTGGCACCTGCACAAAAACTAAAGCTAAACGTTGATTTAACCCATGGCTAATGCTCTCCTGCCCACGTGTTCCCTAAAACTTGGTGACAGAGCTGTTGTGACAGGTATTAGTAATAAACGCCGGCAGCTAAACTGGCTTTGTCAGCCATTATAAATCACTAACATGCATATGCAGAGTTTCATTGGCAGAATAAACCTCTAATCCTTCACTGGAGCCTGGTGGGGATTCTGGCAGTGACCGAATCCCAATCCCTTTTGTTTTCACCTTTTCTTGGCTGAACTGTTGTACTGCGAGTTTCTGTTGGGTTTTCTTTAACACTGTTCTCACAGAACAGCTTCGTCAACATATTTGTGCTGAAACAACCTATTAAATCAACAATTTTAATAATAAAATAGTCCAAAAGACAATGTCCGACTTGTCTCATGTCTCTCATGTCCTCAGCGGACGGGGTTGAAAGCTTCGGAAGCGACAAGTGAACTGGACCATATGTGAGATGTTTTACGTCAAACTGCTGTTTCCTCAAGTCAAAAATGACCCTTCAAGTTAAATCAAATAATCATTTAAGTCCTTTATCAAGAGAAATGCCCAACGTGGCGGCTGCAGCTTCTAAGATATTGACCGTTGCTTTGTTGCATTTCATACCCGTGTGAATAAAATACATTTGGGGGACAGAATAATCAATTCTGAACAACGCCTTTACGCTCTAATAATTTCAGATGGGAACTGTCATTACTTCTGGCATTTTTAATGGTGAACCATTGATTAAAAAAAATAAACGATAGTTGCAGCTCTGGAAACTGAACAAGCTTCAGAGAAACAACACTACGGTGGTTTTGTCCCGCAGGAGGGTAAAAACGTCTCTTCTCTCAACTCTCAGCTGTGTCCAGAGACAACCAGACTTTAGACAGCGCCGTGTTTCCATCATGTTATAACGGCAAACACAGGCTGAGTTCTTGAACCTTGTGATGATACTTTATCTGTCTCGTGTGTGTGTGATCAAAGGTTCACATGCGTCTGTTTTTGTGGCGTCTGCAGCCGACCGATTTCTCCACTGTCGCCTCCGGCAGTTTTTTGAAATTTTAGACATTTTAGATTCTGTAAAAATGTCTGCAGAGTAAAAATAATTGAACATGTTGAATCTGTTTTGATTTCCAAACTGTTTCCATTATGATATGAGAATTCAAAGTTTCAAACCACCCGAGTCTATCCAAAAATCAATTAAATCAGCTGCTGAGTTGCAGAGACCAAAACCTGAACTCACGAGGAACCTGACAACCAATGTCACACCAGGACACAACGAGATGTTTCCAGCCCTGATTCTAGGGAAGACTACTATACTATAGACTATAATCCCCTATAATTTCACTCACAAACATAAAAGACTGAAAGAAAAACAAGCTAATAAGCAGATTTCCAGAAGCATTGAAATAACCCTTTAAAAATATCAGATTTCTACCTTTATAGATTCAGATTTGGGGTTCATGCAGGCTGCATGTCTCAGAGTCTGATTTTATCCCACATTTTAATTCAGTCCAGATGGGGAACTTGAAAAAAGGGCGACTCCATGCAGCTTGTTGTTGTTCAACCCTCAGATCTGTGTCACATGGAGGGAAAACAAGTCTGATTTGGACATTTAGAGCTGCACCTTTGATTGAGAGCTGCAGTTAACAGGTTTATGTAAGACCAGTCCTGGTCATTAAACTACATCAGACAGACAAGTCGGTGCAGAATCAGACCATTTGAGTGAACTTGGGAGAATGAAGTATTTTTCCAGGCAGCGGGCCTTCACATTCCAGCCTCTGTCTGTTTCTGTCGTTCTGTCTGCCGCTCAGATCCAGCGCTCGGCTGCTCGACTCCCTTCGAGATGAACCGCGGAAACAAAAGCTCCACTGTGCCGAGCGGCCCACGATCCGGCTCCCGTTTCTCCAAGCTTCCGCCCTACCGTACTTTAAATCAATGCTCAGAGCACATCACCGTTCAACCTCCGGCTCACTCCGGCCCAGAGCGTCCCAACAATGACTCGGCCTCTCCCCCCGACACGTGTCTCAGATCTGATGTTTTCTAATCATCGTCAACAGCAGAGAGCTCATTGAAGTCACATTTTTCCACTGCAGATCTGGGTCACATGAATAAAATTGGATTATGAGACATACAGTGAAACCTGCACCCAACATGAACCCTCAAACTTTAATCACAAGTTGTACCGTTCCTGTTTTTGTAACGAGATACTCTGTTTGTTTTTGATTGCCTGTGAGATTATTTCTTCCATGTGGGAAAACTGGAGTCGTACTGTGTTATTATGTCACTCATCTGGGACTGCTTGTGAGCTCGGCTGAGTCACTGTTAGCACTGAGGACAAGCAGAGCATGACAGGGAGAAAGCTGTTGTTGCAGTGGGTCTGTGTCTCTGATTTCACTGCCAGGACATTATTGTACAGTGTATAGATCGCATCCTAAAATAGAGCCAAATACTTCCAGACAGAATCAGATACACAGCACTGTGCCAAAGGTTAAGGCACTAAAAGTCAAGTGGATGCTTCCAAAAATAACCCCAGGAACAGTTTTTACTATGCAATAGCGAAAATGGTAAAAAGAAATTATATAATATAGAATTTCTTTTCATGTCAGTGTGATATTCAAATGCAGCCGGGACACTGAAAGTATATGAAAGGTGTCAGTTTTATGTTTTTCACCATCTATTTTTGCATCGCAACGTGAAAAAATAAGCGAGCATTGAAATTTTCGATGACACGCCACAGCAGTGTTTACGCCGCAATGAAAACCAAGGCGCCCCGCGACCGTCACGCACATGTGACGCAGGTGGTACAGCCTCGGCGTCTGTCTCCTGTCTCTTCATGTGACTCCATGATGAGATCAGGACTCTGTGACCATCAGACCATCTGCTGCAGGACGCCTTGTTTTTCTCGTCTCTGAAGACAGTTCTTTATGACTCTGTGTGGTTGGACTCGTCGTCCCGCCGCTGAATGAATCTGGACCAATCAGACGCCTCCCTGATGGTGCTGTGTGATGGATAAGAAACGTTTTTGCACAGAGCTGCAGATCACTGTTTAGCAGGAGGGTGAACAGAAGCACAGAGACAATAGAAGCTCTGTTGTCTGACGGTCCTGAACTGGTCTGAGCCGACCAGGCCTCGTTCTCTGATGTCCTCTGCTCCCAACACAAACTCTTTTCTAACTGAATGGGCTGTTTTCTGTTTAAACTACTTATTGTCTCAGGCCTCTTGAGACCGTCTCAATGAACAGCAGTCTATTCTTTAGTCAGCAGTGTCTTATGGAGGTCCGGCCCCTAATCCCGCCGGCTTGTTACTGGACTGCTGCGCTGGGAAAACTCTCCACTCTTAATTATGACTATTTTTAGCTTGAATTGTTTTGTTTACGGTTTGGCTGCAGCTTTATACATCTGCGGCAGCGCTGTTTACTTACCTCCCATGGAAATATGATTACAGTGGCACTTCACGGCCACATAAGGTTTAAACTCATGACATTCAAACAGCTGAGTTACTCACTCAACTTATCTAGACATCAGCCGGAGGATGTGAGAACACAAATGTCAGAATCATTCGGACAGTAAACAGACTTTAAACTGTCAACTCCCGAGTACAACGCCTGTGCAATGTCCGCCTGAGCCCATGTGCGAAAAGAGAAGGTCACTGTCGGAGAACTCACAGCGAGAGAGACGAGATTTTCTATCACGCGAATGGTGTGAAACCGGAAGAACACAAACATGTGAGGGTGCAAAAAGAAGAAGAAGAAGAAGAAGACTAAACTAACAATTAGTCGATTGATCGATGAGTTGATTGTTGATTTGTCATTTTTAAGGCGTTCCATCCTCTTAAGTCTGAAGAGTTGGTTCTTTTCTTCGTCGCATGCAACAGAGAACTGATCATTTTTGGGTATTGCACAAATAATTTGAAGATGTCGACTGATGTTTCAACAGACATTTTTCACAGTCTCACAAGCCAAATTATTAAATGATTGATTTAAAAAAAAAAAAATCAGCAGATTTATGAAAAATGAATAAATGTGGGATGTTTCTGCAGCACTTGGCAGCTTCGCCAGGTTAAGTCTAGCTATGACTAATAAATCAACAGCAGAGGAATGAAGCTTTCAGAGCTGAAACCTTTTCACTGAAACTTTAACTCTGGGTGTGAACAGATCCATTTACCTGCCGCAGTCAGGTTCAGCAGCATTTAACTGACCCCGCGCTCACTTCAGGTAAATCATCACGTACAACAATAAAAGGAGAATCTGCACTAACTGGGGCAACGCAGCATCACGGCACAGCAGGAAGTCGCCCTCCATTTCAAAGTCACTCGATACTCTCGGCAATATGATACAGTACATTACAGACTGACGTTGGTGCTGTTAACATGGAGCCACAGAGAGCAGCAAAGTGACTGAACCCAGCCCACCCCCCCCACCCTCAGCACCACCACATCAGCCCCCGGTGACCCTTCATACTGTAACAGAACCTCAGCATCAAATAACGTCCAGCTCGGCCTCTGGACCGAGGGGAAGAAAGGCGGCGATTGTGGAGGAAACCTCTCGGCCTCTGCAGGAGGGGGATTAG
>NW_019525506.1:601762-605934 GCF_002814215.2 Seriola lalandi dorsalis
GGTGGTGGGGGGTGGGGTGGGGGATTAGATCAGAGCAAAGAAACGGAGCAGAGCAGGTCAGACGAGAGACCAGCTCTCCGTCTCTGAGCTGAGGACACGCTGAGGCAAACATGAGGATTTTAATAACAGGATTGTGATATGGGTCTGAAGGAGGACGAGCAGAGAGTCAGAACACATCATCCCGTCCCAGTGGACAAACAGAGGAGATCGGATCGTCTCCGCGTGCTATCAGTTATGATGTCGTCCTCGTCCAATCCCGGGCCTTACATAAGACAGATAAATATGATTACTCATCCTCCCTCCTCCTTATCTGATCGACGTACGGGATGTAAGGAGTGCGGTGCTGGAGAATGCTCCACTTAGCCCATAAAAAAGGACATTTTTACCGATAGCAGTGAAATTGTTTCTTTTGAGTCATGGGTTTAAAACAAGAGTGACGCAGAGGGAAATGCAGAAGAGGAATAATGGGGATGAAATGAGCTGAATTTGGTGATTAAGATTGAAGTAAACAGCTCAGAGTGCACAACAAATACAATTAACTGCCAGACAAGCGTTTAGTGAATATTTTTATCTCTAAAACAAACAGGTTTTTTGGCATTAATGCTCTAAATTTGCATGTCTTGATGAATTACGTCATTTGAAATTGATTTTCTGCACTATACAGTACAATATAATATACAAGCACTTACAGTACAACCTTTGTAGGTCTAAAAGGCAAATTTTAAAAGTATTTTGATAATTTTACATTTCATCACGTTTAAATTTCAGAAAAAGAAAATATATAAATGATTCCACTTTCTCAAATATGAATATTTGCTGTTTTGTATTTTACTAAATCCAATGTCTTTGAGTTTTGAACTGAAGCAACCTGAATATGGAAATTTGGGCTTTTATAAATTGTGTTTTGGGGCATTTTTGGACCAAACAGTGAATCGATTAATTGAGGACACACTCTGCAGATTAATCAATAGTCAAATAATCATCAGTTGAAATGCTACAGGATATAACTTTCTGCAGTTGGGACACTATTTCCTGTCATTAATGCAGAGGGTTTACATAACCTGTGGACTTATGTTGGTGGAAATGGATTTTCTGCACTGTACAGACAGTAGTGAAGCAGAAACAGGTGGAATAATCAATTAACAAGAAAATCAAACAGCAGCTATTTAGATCAAATTCACCGGGTTTCATCTACTGTGATATTGAACTTAAAATCTTTAGACTTGCGTAGACAAAGCAAACAATCGGAATATGTCAACCTGGGTTTTGAACATTGTTTGAGTTTTTATGTAAATTCTGAAGATTTTTTGACAATGAATCGATCGTATCTTCCTGCAGTTAAACTCTGTTCACTCTTAGAAATGCTGAGAGTTTAGATAAGTTGATGGATTTGCCGTAGGCTGGCTGAAATGATTTTATATGACATATAAGTGACACAAAGGGAAAAACTATTTGTGATATCAGAACCATATCGACTATTCTCAAATGTCAATATTATTAATAGGTCATTACATTTGATGAGTTCTGACTCAGTGACACCTGCCACCTAATTGAAGGAGTGTGTGCAAGGGTGGTGGTGGTGGGGTTTGATAACCACAGGGGGTGAAACCTGTGAGAAAAGCAAGTCATCCTGTAACAGAGCTCTCGTGCCAATGTTTAGGGAGTGTCACAACTGTCACGTTATTCTGTTTCACTTTGTTTTTCTTCGCTGTGGTAAATTTCACTACCTTCTCCAGGACACAGAAAAATCCCCATACTTTCCACCCACTCAACAATTTCACAGTGGTAAGCTGTTTAAACAGCATCGACATATAAGATTAGTGGATGACTTTATGTTGGATTATATCATGTTAAAGGTAGAAGACAAGAAAATTATCCTGAAGCCTGAAGCTGCTTGTTTAAATATGTAATTAACTGTTTAGTCTTTGGCAAACCGCTAAAAAAAAAGATCAACTACCTGTTAAAGAATTTAATTAATTCCTAAGTTTGGTTCTTTAATGAAAAGCTAATTTCTAATTAGATCTGGATCAACACAGAATCTCCACCCTGGAGCCTCAAAGCCAGTCTGGGTCCAGATCCTCCTCCTAATAACGCCACAACAAACCGCATCAGCTCAAGGACTTGAGTCTCCCCTCATCCCCGTCTCTTGGTCACCCGCATCCCGCCCCGTCACCCTGCCTCCTCCTCTTCCTCACCTCCAGCAGCGGCAGGTCCGGGTCCAGGTGCGTGAAGCTGTGCAGGACCACCGGGCTGGGGTCCTCTACCACCTCCAGCCTCACCCCGTCCCAAATGTTCCGCACCTTCCACGACGAGTCAAACATCTCGACCAGCTGTCCCGGCTTGACGCTGTGCGCCTCGGTTTGCATCCCCGGGAAATAGACCATGGATGCCCGCGGAGCCGAGAGTTCAGTCACGGTAACGGAGGAGACATTTCCGCTGTTTTTAGTTTGAGTTTTCAAAGCGAAGAGTCACCGCGGCTGTCTGAGGTTACAGCGGCTGTGTCGGATCATCGCTGCTTGTCTGTTGCGTTTAGGAGAATCATGACTCACACTGGGGCTTTTCTAAACCACGCCCCCAGCTCCGCGCTGCCTTCAGGGCTGTCGGAAATATCAGAGCCCGAGGATGTAACCGAGGATTAGCGTTCTTAAAATACTGTTTACACTCATCAGCGGATGATGACGCACTCACATCTTTTAATTAACTAAAACAAGGCGTAGAAATACTCATAACACATAATACGCAAGTGGAACAACAAAAATATAAAATAAAAATTAATAAAATCTAAACGTCAAAATTCTAATTAGTTCTTTACATGTTTTTACTTATGTGATATTTATACTACTTTAACATTATTTACCCCCTTAATTAAGTCTTAGTTTATCTTAATTGAGATGTTATTTTATAATAAAAAGATCATGTTCACTTCCTCTGAATGTAAGTTTTAGAGGTGGTGATGGTCAAGCTTAAACTTAGTAAGACTCCTAGTGGCATATCAGCATTTAAAACATTGTTTCTGATTATTATCACTCATGCTCAGCCATTTCTTTTATAGTTTATTAAAGTATTTATTTTCTATTAATATAATCATTTGTATTATTAAAATGCTGGATATACATTTGAGTGGGAAACATTAAGAAATTATTCACAATATTATATTAATTTCAGCCAAACAGGTGGGCTATATCAGCATAAAAGTTCCTTAAAGTAACATGTATGAATAAATATTATATAATATTTGCTGTATCAAAACATAAAATCAACTGTTTTTATCACAAAGTCTTTTTATATGTTTTCCAACAACGACAATACAATGAGGTAGGTTAATATTTACAAGTCTTAAGTACAAGTCTACAAGGAGTCCCTGAAGGCAGCATAAATATCCGCCACTCTTACGTCATGCCTTTGGGAAATGATGCTCATGTGTTGTTGCTGCTCTCGCTATGGCAGCAGGCAGGTATGGATAAAAACACACACGTGCGTTTCACTGCTCCTGCTGCAAACACACACTAACACTGAACATTCAGTACATTTACATTTTTATGCCAGTTTATTACTTAATATACTTATTACCAGTTTACACTTATTGTACTTTTCACTCCTCTACATTTATGTGACTGGTAAATTAAAATAAAATAAATTTTGAAAAAAAAACTTAAATTCAGATTAAAAATATCTAAAACTAATCAACAACAATTATTGATAAACTAATTGTTAAATATAATAATAATAATTCTAAGTATTCTCTTGTTCCAGCTCCTCACATACGAGGGTTTTTGTGTTTCATATCATTGCAAACTGAATATTTGTCTGACTATTGGTGACACAAAACAACACATTTAAAGATGTCACCTTGGACTCCCAACCCAAGCACTGTTTTTTGACTAGTCAAAATAAATGACCTAAACATAACCAATACTTCAATCTATAATCTATAGATATAAAACTCCATCTTCATCTGCTAAAATATTAAAATACTGCTAACTTGTTAAATGCATAAAAATGAATAGTGAAATAACATAAAATATATACATTATAATAGAGTTTAAGTGCTGCACTTCATACTTCTGCACTTTAACTTTCTTAATGACATGCTTTTATTTTAAAAGGGTGTTTTGACATTGTGCAATTACCACTATTATGAGGTAGAGGATCTGATCAGGGCTACAACTAAT
>NW_019525506.1:605954-616402 GCF_002814215.2 Seriola lalandi dorsalis
GACAATACAATGAGGTAGGTTAATATTTACAAGTCTTAAGTACAAGTCTACAAGGAGTCCCTGAAGGCAGCATAAATATCCGCCACTCTTACGTCATGCCTTTGGGAAATGATGCTCATGTGTTGTTGCTGCTCTCGCTATGGCAGCAGGCAGGTATGGATAAAAACACACACGTGCGTTTCACTGCTCCTGCTGCAAACACACACTAACACTGAACAAGCAGCAGGTCAGTGGTGGGAAGATTCAGTACATTTACATTTTTATGCCAGTTTATTACTTAATATACTTATTACCAGTTTAGACTTATTGTACTTTTCACTCCTCTACATTTATGTGACTGGTAAAATAAAATAAAATAAATTTTGAAAAAAAAACTTAAATTCAGATTAAAAATATCTAAAACTAATCAACAACAATTATTGATAAACTACTTGTTAAATATAATAATAATAATTCTAAGTATTCTCTTGTTCCAGCTCCTCACATATGAGGGTTTTTGTGTTTCATATCATTGCAAACTGAATATAACATAACCAATACTTCAATCTATAATCTATAGATATAAAACTCCATCTTCATCTGCTAAAATATTAAAATACTGCTAACTTGTTAAATGCATAAAAATGAATAGTGAAATAACATAAAATATATACATTATAATAGAGTTTAAGTGCTGCACTTCATACTTCTGCACTTTAACTTTCTTAATGACATGCTTTTATTTTAAAAGGGTGTTTTGACATTGTGCAATTACCACTATTATGAGGTAGAGGATCTGATCAGGGCTACAACTAATGATGATTTATTATGAATTTATCTGCAGATTATTTTCTTGATTAATCGATTAATTGTTTAGTTTATAAAAGGTCAGAATAACGAGCATCACAGGTTCCCAGAGCTAAAGGAAACATCTTTAAAAGTCTGATTATGATTGACACACAGTCTTAAAACTCCAAAATATACAATTCACTATTATATAAAACAAAGAAAGGCAACAAGTCCTCATGTTTAAAAAGTGGGAATCAGGAAATTAGTAGCATTTAGTGGCTCAAATACCACACTGAAATGCTCATCATTATGTCTTTGTTTTGTGTTGAAGTAAACCGACTGAACTGATCTACCATTACAGCACGGTTAGACTGGAGCCCAAGTATTTCTCTAATGGATTCTACTGTCCAACATTGCAGGAGCCTCTGTGGATTCGACATGTAACACTGCCTCCTACTGGCCATCGCCTCATGTCACACTAAGGCATCAATCATCTTAAGATGCCTGCCAAGCTTTTAAAACGATAACCAACTCAAATTAATTCAGCCTGTTTTGAATGGGCAGCATATAAGTCAACAATACAAATGAACACAGCAGAGCAGCAGTCCGTATTTTACCAATTAATTAATGTTGGACTTTAATTAACGATATCAACGTCTAAAAACTTGTGCCAACCTGCACGAAGGACTACATAACCCACACTGGCTTCCCACGCCGACGCATCGGCAGGAAGAACAGGTGTGAAAGTGATTTAGCAAATGGAAGAAAAACATCTGCTGCACCAGCTGAGGCCGAATCCGACCACAAACACGTCTGACCTCAGCAGCCTTCTCTCATCACGGGGCTGCTGCGCTTCATAACTCACAAATCTGCAGCTGCTGGAGCAGAAAAGGACAAAATGTGGAAGGGAGGAGGAGGAGGAGGAGGAGGAGGAGGAGGAGGAGGAGGAGGAGGAGGGAGAGAGCAGTGAAGGACCAATACGGGTTTTGGAAAGCTGATACTGACTCTGGGAATGTTCAATGACCAACAGCTGATGTTTTGTGCTACATTTTTAAAAACAATTGATTATTTTTATAAGTAGTAAATGGTTTGTTCTGTTCCTGTTCAGGTGTAAAAGCCTCTGCACCATTACATCATTACAAAAACAATAAAACAGAGTGATTCCATTATTTTATAGTATTTAAGGCAAAAAGAGATAAATCTGAAATTTACAATAAAATATCTAATGTCATTAAAAAATGCAGTGTAATATAATTTTGTCACTGACTGAAATCTGATAGTAAAGATAAACGGCAGTCTGAGGTTTTTGTCATTGAATAACTGCAGCCATTTAGTAGCTGTTCTGGAACCTTCTATCATATCACATGATCTTCCTCAGCAGTCGATGTTGGTCCTTGTCTTTTTTGTAGGTTGGTGTGTGTGATTCCTGTATTTATTGATAATAAAAATTACCTGCAATGTCACAACATAAAGCTCAGTTGCACCTAACTGCAAAAACTATCAACACAAACACTAAGACCAATAGCAATCAGATTTACGATGACACTAAAATGTCTCTTTCTGACCCTTAAAGAACTGGAGAACAGACAGTTTAAAGAGATGGTTATGATCAAGCTTGGGTGGATGTTCAATAATATCGAATACCGCAACATTTCCCACCATACGCAATATTTTTCATAATATCAGAATCTTTGTCTTGATTCCTCTGATGTGCCTGCAGTAGATTGGACCTTGGCATGTGACAAAATAAAACTTTGAGCTGCTGTTTAGTGGCAGCATTGCTTATACCTGAAATATAGAATACAATAATATGAATCTTATATAGTTATGATAACTGATTATCTGTTTGGAGTTTAATGTGACTGCTTCCTGTTTTATCTACAAGGAAAACACTGTCGTATTTCAGGATCAGACCCTGCGCTAAGACGTGATGCAACATGAGAAGAACTCATCAGCTTTATCGGTAATAATAATAATATCTGTCCTCCAGAAAAAAAAAACCCCACATGGGCTGAATCCCAGAATTCTCTGAGAGCGCGGAGGGCGGGCCAACTCTTAGTCTGCTGCGATTTAACTAAAGCTCTTCTTCCATCTGCTGGAAATCAATACCAGAGGATGTTGTTGTGCTGCTGCTGCTGCTGAGGCTCTGGCTGAAGCTCCGACATGTTTTTACTGTTCCCAGAGGACGGTGACGCTCACAGCCTCTCGCAAACACAAAGAAACACACACGCAGTTACTCAGACGCAGAAAATACATATGCAGCAGCATAATTAAAGACGTCGACCACACCCACAGAGAGTCTGACAAGAGGCCAAGTAGGCGAGGAGGCCGCAGTCAACGTCAGCGGCCAGAACTGGCAGAGCATCTCCACCATGACGAGGTTCAAATTAAAACCAGAGCAGTGACACCAGGAAGATATTTTAGTCCCGATGACACCAAACAAGGCAGGAACTTCTTGACGAGTTCTACTTCTGTAAAAAAAAAAGCCATTTAGCAAGGCACTTCACCCCCAGTGGAGGCTCGCAGGCCAGCAGTGGAGGCTAGTGGCTGCGCTGGGCAGCTGCCAGGCGCACAATGTTCCCCCGAGCTCAACAAACAATAAATCTGTAACCAATAAAAGCCAATGAGAGTGCCAGACATGGACAGAGTACAGAGTTACGTAACAGAAAAAAAAAAAAAACAGGCAAACAAAATGAGAATAAACTGATTATAAAACATCGACGTCAGGTCAAAAGCCAGTCCAGGAAGATCTTTTCAATCTGGGACATAAATATTCTCTCGTTCCAGCTTCTCATATATGAGACTTTTGTGTTTTATATCATTGTAAACTGAATGATTTTGGTTCTTGGACCGTTGATCAGACAAAACAAGACATCTGAAATGTCGTCTTGGGCTTTGTCTCGGAACATGTGAGAGCCCGATGACTGTGTTTGGACATTTCAGAGTCTAAATGATTCAGTGATTACTCAACAACAACACAATCTATAATGAAAATAGTCTTTAGTTGTACCTATAAAACCATACATACACACATACACACACAATGCAACGCTGCAATTTTAAACAACTGACTAACTGATTAATCAACTAATCATTCCAAATCTATAACTAATGAATACTAATCGGAGCAGGAAGAAGCTTATTTTGTGCGTTTTATTTGAGAAATGACTCAAAAGATTAAACAACTACTTGATTGATCTGTACCTTATATAAAATATGTCTTATTTACATACTAGCTGTGCATTAATAACCACTTCAATGTCCTTAGATCTGCTTCAAACTACATTTCTGGTGTGTGCTGGACAATTGATTATATATTCATATACTGTATATAAATGATGACTGGGGCAGTTAAAGTGAAGTGTTTGAAAAATCAAACATGGAACAAAGTGAGAAGAAAACAGACGGAAAGAAAAGCACCACGTTCAGAGAGCATCCTCCATTTCTCCGTCTGCTGGTGTTACCGACTGACTATAGGCCGGCAACCAAAAGGGAGGCCACACACACTTTGATCAAGAAACGATTTGTTTAACTCAAATGCATAATGGGGTGTTGTGTGGCGTAGTGGTCTCGCATCGGACGGCCTTTGCTGCATGTCATTCCCTCTCTCTCTGCCTCCCCATTTCCTGTCTCTCTACTGTCAAACAAAGGCATAATAATATACTATATAGGGCCGGACCTTTATGCCTTTTGGGAGGCCGTAGCCAAATGGGCCGGTATTACCTAACCACCCTCCAAGCTCCGCCTTCCAGCAAACTCCCATAACTGCAGGAGAAGAGTGAGGCAACATGCCAGGAGAATGGAAAAGGGTCGTCACCCTGGTTACCTGGTGATTGACAGGTGCTGGGGCGGCATAACCTGAGCGACTGAGTGGGAAGACGGAGGAACAAGCAACACATTTCATAAATTCTCAGGAAGAGATTTTTATTTTCTGCTCTCTGAGGATCTCTGATTGGACAGCAGCTCACAGAAGGTTCACAGACAAAGCCAGAGATATCACCTGGAGGGTTATCTTCTATTTTAAAAACCAGTTCTACGTCTCATATACATCTCACAGCTGCAGATTGTAAGGATCCCGTGGGCAGAGCGGCTCGGATGCGGGCAGAGAGGATGCTGGGTTCCTGCCCTGCCTGCTGTCTGAGTCTGACAGCTCTTAGCAAGAGGCAGACAGTGGAGGTCAGGCCTCGTGTCGCAGTGAAGCCGGGACGCTGTAATGACGGTTAATGGGATCTGATTGTAGTCAGGGAAGCATCGACTCTTTCATTTCAAATGCAGGAATGTATTTCTGCTGCGGACGCGTCGTGACGCAGGTGTTTGTGTTTGTTCACAGCTGCCTGCTCCAGCTCTCTGCCACGGGTCTCTGTTGGACTCATTTCAAAGTCCAGCCACAAGTTCACCACTTCATAATATAAGAACAGTTTTTACTCTTTTGGAGCAAATACATTTCAGGTCTCAGTCATTTAAGAAAACATTGAAGGTAAGTTAAGTCCATAGTTTGAAAAAGTCTGTTATGTTTATAAAATGTCAAACAATAGTGAAAAAAGGCCCAAAATATCATATAATAATATTATATGTTTAAGCTGGAACCGGCAAGAGTTTGACATCAATTAATTGATTATCAAGATAGATATCACTATCACTAGATAGATTATCAGTTATCATTCTATTTTTTGTTTTTTTTTCATATTCAAATATCTAATTGTACATATTATATTATTGATTATATTAAGTATTTGATATTGTAGTTATTTTTTTGTAGGACTATCTTATCTTATCTTAGCTGCCAAAATAGTTTTCTATCACTATCACTATCAGCTCTGTCTGGCAAAACAATGTTTACGATTATTTCCATCATCGATTATTTTCGTGATCAACTGATTCGTTTCTTGGTTTATTAAACGTCAGCAAACGGTGAAACAAAAATTACGTCTTAAAACATCGTCGGTGCAGAATTCTAATATATTGAGTTTCAGAGAGGAACAGAAAACCTGGTCCCGAAGGAGCAGGGACAAAATCATTTGTTTGATTAAATGACTATTATTAAAACACAGAGACATGAAGATACAGACAGGAAATGTGGGAAGCCTCCAGGACACCTCATACATTCCAGTAATTAGTCTGCACTCACTTATATAAGACAAAGACAAACCATTCAGCAGCACTGCAAACTACAGCCTCCAAAACAACCGGTGAGATGAAGCAACACCTCACTAGAACAAGCTCAACACAAACTCACCAGTGACTCTTTATGCAGGAGGATTTACTGCAGGGGTGATATATTAGACCACATTAGTTTAAGTAATTAACTGGCAACTGAGAGTTATTGAGTAATGTGCAGTAAGAAAATCAACAAAGTGACTGAGGCTCAGCTGATTAAAGGTTTTATGTGGTATACAACTCAGATTTCATAAGTTTATATAGTTACTTTACAACCCCAGATTTATCAGCAGATAACTGATCATTATTTTGCCTGTAACATGATTTAATGATCAATACAAGAGAAACTCTGAGTGTGGCCTCTGGTTACAGAAACTGTGCTGACACAATCACCGTGTCCTGTCCTGTCTGAAAATATAAGGAAACATCCGTAAATCCAACCTGTGTGCCCTCTGCCCCCCGGACCGCCTGGTAATAAAGCTCGCCGTCCCAGCAGACACCTGTCCTGACCAGCAGTCCACAGGTCCACCAGCTCCGGCTCCACATTGCGATTTCGCTCAGAACCAGACCAGAAATCTCAAAGGGGATCCAAAGTAGTCCTGGAACCCATCAACGAGCCTCAAGCGCTCCCACTCCCCTCGTCACAGATTGGCCGAACCCCCAGTCCCCCCCCCCCCCCGAGCCGACGCTGTGCTCGGCACATGTTTACTTTACAGCTGTGTCAACAACACCAGGAACACTAGAAAAAATTAACTTATGCTGGGAAGAAGGAGAATGTGTTTGTCTGTCAGAGGTGAAATCAAACCTCAGTAATAATGGCCGCAGCATGTCGGTGTCACAAACTTTATAAGAGCTGAACAGAAAATGAAAGCTAAAGAAGAGGCAGTGAAATTCCAAGGGACTTCCCTTCCCAGCTAAAGGCGTGAATTACCTCCGTCCACAGGCTCGTAGATGTTGTCAGTGGCTGGTTCTGTTTAGCTGCTGAGTGAAATGCCTTTACCTGAAGCATGAAGAGCCACAACACACCGACACGTGAGTCATGTGATCACTCATTCATGGTGGCGTAGTGGTCTAAGCAGGCGCCACAGTCCTCGCTGCAGTCGGCCCCGGCTCGAGTCCTGCATCAGATGGCCCTTTACTGCATGTCCCCTCTCTCTGCCTCCCCATTTCCTGTCTCTCTACTGTACTATCAAATAAAGGCATAAAAAGCCCCAAAAACTAAATAAATAAATAAAGTAAAAAAGATTCTGTCTGTTTTTGAGGCTTGGGTGTATTTCTGAGCTTAATTTATCTGTTAAAGAAAGACGTACTTCTTGCAGCATAAACAATTAGGGCTGGGTATCATTAAAGAATATTCAATATCGTTACTGATACTGATTCTTAACGATACTTTTTTCGATACCAATTTCATCAGATCCATTATAACTAAAAGAAAATTACACATTACGGTACAAATTTTAGTTTTATTTTTAAGCTCCGCCTCTTTGTGTGCATGTAAATAAACAGCCAATCACCAGCGTTGGTCCAAGCATGCTGCATGCTGATTGATTGATGAGCTTTATTAATTTACTCATTAGGTACTGAACGACGAGGCAATGATCGATCGACAGTATCAAACAGCTTCAGTCGCTCCATAAAACTGCTAAGAAAGTTTGATACTCAACCATATAAACAACACAACACCAACACAACAACATCGGATTCAACTGTTTGTGTATAACTTAAATCTCAGATTATCAGAAACAGAAAGTAACAACGCCAGATGATTAAGAGAATAGAAACTATTGTGAAATGAAACCAACGGTCGGTTGTTTCCCTGTAAGGCTGGATTAGTTTACAATGTTTTCTCCCTTTCTGTTTTCTCCACGTGCTTCTTACTTATTGCCGCTATTTCTCTCCTTTGGTTGTGTTGGATTCTTTTTCCCCTCTTCCTCTTTTCTGGATTGTTTCCTCTTTTATTTCAAAATGTGCTGATGAGACAAACACAATCTCTGGTGACCAAGTAAGAACTGATTATTATTTTATCTCTCTTTATCTCTAAACTGCTCAGACGGCTCACTGTATGTATTCAAATTCTTAGTTGTGTGAAATCATGGGCCATGTGTCAAAACTAATAAAGACAATCATCAAAAATTGATTGGCTGCATCAACACTGACAATAAAAATCCAAGGATTTTCACCTGCAAACAGCTTACTGAAATGTTTCTTTTTCATTTTTTAATAGATGAAATAAGAGCTGTAAAGTCACACGCACTGACAGCTAACTCCCTGATTGGACAGCTTTGACAGGACCCACGTGGGGAACTCAAATCCTGGTGACTGACAGCGGATCATGCAGCACTTTAATGCCTCTAATGCGCATATTTCAGTTCTCCGGTGTCACCGGAGAAGAGAGTGAATGAGTGGGAATGAAGGCGACTCGCCTCACAGCTGTTTGTGCAGAGGTGTCACACACAGGAATCTCTCATCTGCAGAGGAAACTGGCAAATGGTGCAGAGGTGTCAAACCCAAAAGACAGAAAACATATTGAATGCAGCAGTTAAGAGAGATAACACCAGCAGTGCAAAATGCTGTGGACACGTTTTCCCTTAAAAATCTACAATAATTACAGCTGCAACTACCGATTATTTTCATTATGGAATAATCTGCCAATGGCTGTTGTGATTCATCGATTCATCCTCATTTAACCAATTACAACCATTAACATTTGTTCAGTGTTTATGTGAAAACCTGCACAGCAACGTAACAACAACTGACTTCTTTTGAGTGACAGCAGGACGATATCACTGTAGTTTAGAGCTGCACGATTGTGCACTCGTTGTCATTTCATCTGAGGATTATTTTCTGCATTAACCGATTAATAATTTCAACATAAAATATAAGAAAATAGCGAAAAAAATTTCTCAATTCATAATTCCTCAAAGAACCAGGGACTGTTTGCCATTTTCCTTAAAATAATATTAAAATCTATTTCCTGTTGAAAGACTACTTGTTGCAGCTCTACTGTAGTTTATATATGTGACATACAGTATGACGTACAATAAAGGTGGAGGACAGACTATATCCAAGAGGAGGTTGTTTTTCTTTTACAGACCCTCAGATGTCCTGTCTCTGCTGCACCACAGGAAATAAACCCTGTGACAAAGTGTCTCAGTGACAGACAGAGAGGAGAAGAAGCTTCCCATTCACACCCAGTGAAGCAGCTCCTGAGAGCTGAGAGGACCCGCCTGTCGTGAGCTGCCTCTGGATTTATGCCCTGCCATTATTTGAGCCAGCAGAGCCATTCAGGTACTCCTCCTCCTCCTCCTCCTCCTCCTCCTCCAGCTCCTGGCATTTAAAAATGCTTTCTCATACCAACTGCAGCCAAGTGGGGATCTCTGGGAGATCAGCGCTGCTCTGAGGTAACCTGACAACCGTCGCCCGGCTGAGGAGGACATAAACCTGCCTCTCTTTGTTTTGTCAGAATAATAGTTCTGTGGCTCGCATTGATTGATCCACGACACTGTTTACAATCTGTTATCAACATCAACATCTTTTCATCTGATTCACTTGACTTCACTGGCTGTTTGTTGTTTGGGGTGTTCCAGGTGAGATATTTCCATCGTCACCAGGTTTATTTTCTAACCTACACAAACTGATGCAGCTCCACTTTCATTTCAACTGCTGCCTCTGTCACCTGTAACAATACAGAACAAACTAAACATGCAAGTAAGAAAAGATCCTGCATTCAAAACCCTACTAAAGTAAAAATATACAAGTATTATCAGTTAAATGTACTTAAAGCATCAAAAGCTTAAGTACTTCCTGCAATATAATGCCCCTTGTGAGGGATCATTATATATGATAATCAGACATTTCACTGCTGCTCGAGGTGGAGCAGTTACAGTTAGTTCAGTCCAGTGGTTCCCAACCTAAGGGTCAGGCCCCTTCAAAGGGTCACAAGGTAAAGCTAAAGGGTCATGAATGATTAGTGGGAGAGGAAAGAAAAAATCAGTTCTGATAGAGAAATTTTTATTCATTTTTTCTCAAACTTTTGTTGTTTTTTGTGAAATATTGGATCTTTTTCCCATTTGAGCCTTAAACTGTTATTTAAACGAAACCATGTGAAATGTTTAGAGGGGAAATGTCTCTTTGTTGAAACTGCAACTTATAAACAGACAAAAGAAACAACTAGCTTAACCTTTAACAATTCATTTTATAAGCTCGTTTGTTTTTTAATGCAAAATCTTAATTTGAAAAGTAACTAGTAACTGCAGCTGTCAAGTAAAAGTAGAATATTTCCCTCTGAAATCAGCTTCTTATCAGCATGAAAGAAAGAACAACAACAACAACAACAACAACAGAGGGGAAACAAAAAGACGAAGAAAAACCATGAAGCTAAATGTCCTCTACCCCTTTCTGCCATCCCCTCCCTGTCCAGCAGTCGTCCCCAGAGTCTTCTCACCTTTCCACATCACCTCCACGTCTCCCTGCACACCTGTTCCCAACTCCCTCATCACTTCCCCTGTATACAGACCCCCCCC
>NW_019525506.1:616422-667522 GCF_002814215.2 Seriola lalandi dorsalis
AAACCCCCCCCCCCCCCCCCCTGAGCCGGCGTTCCCCTGTCTATTTGTCTATTGTTGTTGCTCTCCACCCTCCTGTCTAGTTAGTTTGTTTTTTTGGACTTATATCTGCTTCTGCCCCTTCTGGACTCGGTTTCCTGCTTCCTCCGGCTTTGTTCACATCACTTCTGGAGGCTTTATGAACCAAGTGGGAGCTAAGAGCGAGAGACTAATGGCACATCTGCCGCCTGAGGAAGAAAATCTGCAAACTGTTGCATTTAAAAACAACGATTTAAACTCTGAGCGGGAGCGTAATCATGCAACAAATGAAAAATTAAAAAACGATTCAGATTTCATTGTTGATCATTAGCTTTTACAATAAAAAACTCCACTTGCTCATTGATGCTCACTGTTCAAAACCGTCTCAATGTTGACACTTAGATAAAAAAGAACACATCATGTGAGCAGTATCGAGCAGTCTGCAGACGTCCGTTCACTTCCTTCGTTTGACAGCTCAGTCTCTGGCAGCTGCTGTTAGACTTGTCATCACTGCTGGCTCTCGGCAGCTGATCACATCTCTGCACATCATGGTTTTCACAGCAGCTGCACCAATCATGTGGACTGATGGTGAAGTTGAGTTTTAATCGGCAGTAACCCACGGGGCTCAGTAATAATGTGAATTCATCAAACCGATGCAACGTAATGAAATCAGCGGACGTTCATGAAGCACTCTGAAGCAGCAGGGTGGCGGTCAGGGCGGCTGACGAGGATGCAAAGTCCGACACCAGAGACCGAAGTTCATGTTCTGACTTATAGGCAACAACACTGGTTATGATCAGGAAAATCACAATTTTCATTAAATGTTAATATTAAATATATAATTATCCTTATTAAACCAAGACCACGATCTTTCCCAGAGTCTCAACACAACCATGACAAAGTGTAATAACGCTGAGTCCTGACAAACAGATATCACTGATACATTTCCTCATTACGTTGAGAGGAAATATGATCCAGTCTGTATTACATTTTCAAAATGTGCTCTCCCTGTTGGTCATCAGTGATATATAAACAGAACTTCCGCCAGTCCGGCGAGCTTCATGTAAATTCCAACAACAGCCAGTTCCCCAACCAGACGTAATGCAAATTTTACTCGACTTTCCAGAAAATCTGCTACAGAAAACCCACATCAACGCTCGTTTCCAGCCACTGCTTCATCAATATTCGGAGTTAGTTCACCGAGATAAAACAACTGGTGTCAGGTGCCTTTAAACCACCACAGCAGAGGAGGATGAAATTAAAAAGGCCCCAGTCAACAAAAACTCTTTATAAAACCTGTGGATGGAAATGTGACATTTCTGCTGCTTCATGTGTAAATCTGAGGACGGTCACAGTCGTCTCCTCGTCTCCTCAGCGGACGCTTCAGTAAACGTTACTCACAGGCTTCATTTACATCATGATTTATTCAACTTATTCATTTGTTTCCATTTTGCTTTTATCAATACACCAACTTTTCCACATCAGCCAAGTGTAAAAACTCATAACCAACATGTCTGAGAAAGAAAAGCATCAAATCCTCACATTTAAGATGCAAAAGTCAAATATTTATTTGATTATCAAAATAGTTGCAGATTAATTCAGTCGATCAACTAGTCAATTAACTGACTAATCATTGCAGCTCTACTGCAGAGACTTCAACATGTGATTTAGTCTTCCAGATTGTTTTAGACTCTACTATTGGTCTTTAAATGTAGCACCAAAAACATCACAGGATACTACATTTCCCACAATGCACCATGTAGCATCTTTTCCTTACACCCTCCCTGCCTGGTAAACACACACACCCACAGAGTGTCTGTTGTACATTTCTAGTCTCCAAGCCCAAGCTGAGACAACCCTGATGACTTCACCGTGATGTCATCTGCGTCTCAGTCTCGACTCGCTGCCTGGACTTTACTTCAGTCACATCGCCCAGCGTCACCGCAACACAACAACACACAACAACAGACAACAACAGACAACAACAGACAACAACACGCTGACCGCAGGGAGAGAAAGTGAACGTCTTCGTTTGACCCCCAAGAAGAGTTCAGGCCACATGAAACACAATCAGGCGTTGGAGCCGAGAGACACTGAGAGAAAGGCCGAGTGCGAGTGTGTGTGTATGTGAGACACAGCAGAGTATCAAATCTGATTAAATATTATTGCTGGAGCACATTTCATACAATAATATAACCTCAGGTGATCTACAGATGTGTTGGAAGCCAGTTAAACAAGTTCAAACACTGGACTGGAAACAAAAGGAGGTGGTTTCAGCTCTTATATCGGGAACTTTGTGGCTCTGCAGCAGTTTGAAAGTCAGTGTAAACACATGTTCAGTATTTCCAAGGTGGAGAGTTTCTCTGCGAAGTCGTCGAACCATCAGAGCTGCGTTCACAAGCTTATTTCTGATGAAAGGTGTCAATTTTTTTGAAAGTCCATGCAGATTTTTGAAAGGGATTAATACTAAAGACAACAGTAGAGTTTAACAGACAAGGTGGCCAAAAGTATGTGGACACCTAAACCTTAAAACCTATATGTGATTGTCCAAAGAGATGGATTGTGTTCATAGTTAGACGTTAGACAATGAAAAACAGTCCCAGATCAAACCTACGCACAGGTCTGTGCACACAGGTGTCTGAATACTTTTGGCCATATGGTGTATTTTTGGTTGAGGGGCCAGAGACATGTATATTCATGGGGAAACTGCCATTTTTTCCATATTTAATCACTGAATAGAGAGTTGTTAAAAGACCAGTCATGTAAAATAATCGTATCAGCAGCTGTGTTCACCCACAACAGCGGAGGATCTGTCGCAGTGGTTTTTACTCTCAGGATTCATTAACAAACTGACAACAGGAAAACATTCATTAGGCGCCGCGGGATTATGACAGACACGACCAAACATGCCAAAATATCAAAGGCACGGCCGCCTCTGCGCGGAGGCGGCTGCCCGGGTGCGCAGGGGTTCGGTGGCGGCGGCAGCTCGGAAACAAAAACACACACAGATGAACGAAGGCTGCGTCCGTTAAAGCAGATATCGAACTTGGCGGATACTGTACCAACAAAAAACATCTGTTCACATGGGAACAGATGTTTTTTTGTCATCGTCAAAGGGACAGACTGTGAATCTAAGCAGAAGCAAATACAGGTGAGAACAATCACCT
Organism: Seriola lalandi dorsalis; assembly: GCF_002814215.2. Taxonomy (NCBI): domain Eukaryota; kingdom Metazoa; phylum Chordata; class Actinopteri; order Carangiformes; family Carangidae; genus Seriola; species Seriola lalandi. The sequence continues at coordinate 619,605 of NW_019525506.1, forward strand.
GAGGTCAAGACGAGGTGAAGGAAGGAAAGGAAAACACCAACAAAGACAATTACATTCAGAGCTTGAATCTGCTACCTGACAAGTTTCCAGAGGTGCTACTAGAGAGTCATGTGACTTTTCTTCAGAAGCCCTAATTGGCTGTTAATTGGTTGGAGGTGTGAAACAAAACAAAGATGCAGTAAAATCAGCTTCTCTACTCTGGATCAGACCAGACAATGAACTGTGATCATCCTTTACAGCCACAATGACACGGTCACACTGTCACCCACACTAATAATAATAAACTAAATACATGAGAGTCACATTCCAACACTCAGTCGTCATTTACACAAATAAACACATGCACACAGCTGCAAGCCCGCACAAACAAACACTGCTAAAACTGCATAAAAATATACATTTAATGCTCTTTTTGTGTGAGGGGGAATGATGATACAGCACTGATCCCCGCCCCACACACACACACACACACACACACACACACACACACACACAATAAATACTTAAATGTACTCTGCAGTTCAAAGTATGTCACTCATGAGAGCACAGAAGCACGTTCACAGATGGAAATGGGGACATACACACACATGCATTACAATTTAATGTATGCTTACACACACATATCTATACACACACACACACACACACACACACACACACACACATACAGATTCTGCATATACACAGAAACATAATGTAGCACATGCACAAATCCATACATAAACATGTTTGAATGCACCCACTGGTCTCATGAACACACACACACACACACACACACACACACACACACACCCCCAGCTCCCAGTGACGGCGCTCACCAGGTCGTCCAGGATGGTGACGGGGAAATCGAACATGCACATCTTGACGGGCTGAGCGAGGGCTCTGTGCAGGCTGAACAGGGACTTGGTTTCCATGCTGCACACTGAACGCACCGCGAAGCCGCCGCTCCACCGCTCGCAACAAACATACAACCCCCGAAAAATGAAATCAAAATGAAAATGAAAAATAAAAGAAAAAGAAGGAACTCCCCGAGCTTGCTGCTGGCTCGCTCTGCCTCTCACTGAAGACTGAGAGAAATCCGTCTGAGAAAAAAAAAGAAAAAAGAGGAACCTCTCCACCTCCACCTCCTCCTCTTCTTCCCAGCCACCAACAACCCTGCCCCTCGTTTCCCTCCCTATTCTCGTCTTTCCTCCCCTCCTCCTCCCTCACCAGGGACGTCTTAACTGTCAGCAGCTGCTCTCTTGTCTTTCCGTCTTCTGGAGGTATTGCCCAACAGCTCAGGAACACTCAGCTGTTATGCCACAACCGCAGTGTGTTTTCTTCTCCCCCCCCCCTCACCCTGAAAGGTTCAGGCTGAAGTGTTCAGACTATAAATATAAAAAAAAAAAGAAATACAGCAGGTACACAGAGGGGTTCTGAGATGCCGTCTGACTCTCTTCTGCTTCATTATGCTGCAGCGATTTAATCAGGAGAGAGGGAACGGCTCCGTAGTGCCAGACTGTCTGTGTGAGCCCATTAAAGATGAAGCAGGGTGACGGCTTCTGGGGCTGATGTATGAATCAGCCTCCCCCCCTCTCATTAATGCCACTGGTAAATGTGAAACCAGACGTTCTGGCAGGTTACCAGCCCTCATCTGAAAATTGAAAAATGATTTTTCTTTTTAAAGCGAATATCTGGCGGGACGATGAAAGCGAAGTGAAGTCTAAGAGACGCTGACTCGCGCCTCTCTTTGGACCGTTATTAAATGTTTGATGGTGTTTTGCTGCTCCGCTCCGCTCTCAGCGCGCTGCTGTTTCTGCGCTGCAACCGTCACACTCAGAAACCACCTGTCAATCAAACACTGTGGGCGGTTCTGTGATGTTTGACATTTGATGAAGAAATGATGCACTTTATTAAGCAGCACTCCTCCGTCTTAACTACAGCTGTCCATGCTAACTATGTACACAGTCAGTTTAGTTTACTGTAGCTAGGTTTCCTCTCACTGCTGTGTGAATACTGGGGGTCGGTTTGTTGAGATTAATGGAGATATGGCGTTTATGTTGTTTCATGTATTAATGTGGGGACAGTTACAGTGTCCTCGTCGCTCCGCACAGATCTGATGTTTTTGTCTCTTCTTCATGTACGTCATGATTTATTCACGAAGTCTGTTTCCATTGCACTTTGTCGCATCGTGATTTTATCAATATGACAATTTTCCCACCTCAGCCAAACGTAAAATCATTTTTATACTTCAACATTTTTTATGTCCAAATTCAAAATGTGCATAAAAACACAGCCTGCGTTTAAAAGGTACTCATCTGTGGCTGGTGAGCAGGTCAACAGCCAACAGTGTTTAAATACAGAGCAGCCAGACATATCTCCACAGCACCGTTCTCATTCTGCTGGCTTGTTTGCATTTTCTTTAAACCAATCACAATCATCTTTGGTGGCGCTGAGCCCAGGAGGCAGCGACAGCGCTCCTGCAAAATAGAGTCGGAGGGGAACTTGCAGAGGTGAGCACTGTCATCAAAATGGCTGATTCCTCGCAAAAGAAAACACCCGCAAAAAATAGTAAAGACATATGTCGATTACACAATCGGCTTCTAACTGTGGATGTTGTTGTTTCCCACAGAAAAGGGGGATTTAAAAAAACGGAAACGCCACCTGAAATAGGCGCCCAATGGCAGGTTTATCCCCGCTGCCTACATCCAGTGAGTCAGACTATATAAGCTTCCTGAAAGGACACAAGCAACATCCACCACAGTTTGCTTGGTTTTAGCTTATTATATAAAAAAAATCACTCAAAAATTCACCCAGCTTGGGTGAATAAATCACCAACAATGCACAGGGTAACTTTACCCAGGGTAGATGGGAACAGAAGGGGCTGTTCTGACCCAGTGTTGTGAGTTATTAATAAACTTGTATTTATAGTGGAGCGTTCAGCAGCTAAAGAGCCAGATATCTCCATCAGGAGTTGGAAGAGACCAAAAACAGAGCTAAAGAGAGTGAAACTAACATGGCATGGTTGCAAACATGTCACTGTTTGACCCAGTTTTAAATGTCAAATTCTCATTATTCTGTACAACTAGAACTGGGTAAATAAGACTTGAGCTTGTTGTGTCTCAGAACAAGTCATTGGTATCTGGTAAAGTATAGTTTTGTGTCTCTAACCCAGTGCTTTGTAATGTGTAGGTGGTGCTATGACCTGATATTTCTAAGCTGCAGCGACAGTCATTCTGTTCTTGAGCTTCCTGCAGTACGATGTAAATTCACTTTAAAAAGGAGTAGCTAAATAAAAGCATCACGTCGTGCCCGTTCACTGCAGTGTGTGTTAAAGCTTTCACGATGACTCACCGAGCAAACAACGATGAATATGAAAATGTCACAGATCTAAATGTGCAGACGTCACAGCTCTGAGTGAAGATGATGATGGTGTTACTGTGAATCTGTCTGATCCTCCGTGTTGTTCTGTCTCCGGCGTCTCCGTGCTGCATTCACCTGCTCATCCGTGAACCCGCCTGTTGATCTCTGGCTTATTTTTGAGGTTGTGACTCAAAACAAAAAGATGTTTCTTCATGACATGTTATGGATCAGGCTTGTTTGCTGCCAGTCTTGTTTTTGGCTTCGTGTGCACGACTGGAGCTGCAACGATCCGGTGATTAATCCGATTCATTTCAGAATATTATTTTTCAACTATTCTGATAATCGGATAATCGTTTTAGAAACTTTTTAAGCAAAAATGACAAACATTGACTGGTTCCGGCTTCGCCAATGTGAGGAGGTGATGCTTATCTTTGTCATATCTGATAGTAAACTGAATATTCTAATGTTATATTGGGCTGTGGGAAATTATATCAGGCATTTTTCATGATCTTCTGCCATTTTTTAGACGAAGCAGGTTGATCCATAATGAATATAATCATCAGTTGCAGCCCTGGACACAACTTAAGCTTTTACACAGTGCAAAGTGTTATTAATGATATAAAAACATTGACACTGACAACATTTGAGTTCCTTCTTGAGCTGCACGTGTTCTCAAATCAACACTATGTGTCTGTGAGGTGCAGTTACATCAGTGTGTGACGCAAGGCCAGCAGCAAGACTCCAAACAAACCAAAGCAACACTGGCAGAAAGTTTTGAATGTGACGGATGATGTTCTGCTGTCAGCCACAGATGATTTGGCCCTATCTGCACAAGTACACAGGAAACTACATGATTCTGAGGCAGCTCGTTTTGTGTGCGGTTACCCAGTGTTTAAAAAGTCTGTCACGAGCCTTTTGCTTAATTTGCAATGTCTAGTTTGATTGGAGCTTCATTATCCAGGAGTATGACACTGGACTGATTACATTTCATAACTTTGAGCACATCAGCAAACACACTGCAACACTTTGACCAAACCAAACAACACACGAAACTGAGGCCTGAGGTTCCATTTACACATTTGCCTTCACAATAAACTGAATAGCAGGTGAAAAAACATCTTTGATATTTTCTTCGTCATCTTCGCAGCCTGAATCTGACGGCCCAGACTATAAAAAGTATTTCCAGTCAACCTTGTTGTATGTAGGTCACACAGCTTTTACCCCAAATGGCTGAATTGGTGATAGAAAGGAAGTAAGTTTTGCTTTGACCTGAAAAAAAAAAAAGAGCTCCTCAGAGCTGTGAAAATGTGTCTGCATTTTTGTTTTTGAAAGCCTCTGTGGGTTTGTGTTTTTTATCTCACTTATCACACAAAGTCCTGCTTTCTGTTTTGACTTGAACGCTGCTTTGACCACTTTGCTTTTGTGTTTCATCATCTTGCGAATGTACAAAACTAAACTCGGCTGGTTTCAGAGTAAACATCCACGCTGTGTGATTATTAACTGTGTCTTTTGGGAAATCCGTGGAAGAATGAAACACAATGACCCTGCTAAATAAACAAAGAGCACGATGCTCAGTGGCTCCTCATTTAAAAATCGTGTCTTAGTCTCACTCAGCTAATATTTGCACATTTACAGGACAGTCAGTCTAAATATTTTAAGTGGGTTCTGGCTCCAAGTCCAAGCCTTGGGTTGTAGTTTTTGGGGGGAATTTCAGCAGGGAACAAAGGCAGAATTCAGTCCTGATTCAGATGCAAATGATGTTCGACGTGGTGATTTTAAAGTACAGCGGCGAGTGAAGATGAAAATGAAGTGCTGCTGCTCTTTAAAAAAACCGAGACAGTAGAAGAAGAAGAAGAAGAAGAAGAAGAAGAGCGTAGCAGAAGGAGAAAGAGCGAGAGGGTCTGAAACACCACTGGGAACTGCTTTCAGATGCAGAGGCCGTCCCACGGCTGAATACTGTAGGAGAGCGGTCGTCATGGAAACAGGGAGGCAAAGCCGGCTCTTCACAGGGCTACAAACCCCCCCCCTCCGCTACAGATACCCAGCCAGGACAGGAAGCCAGACTGTAACCTGCAGGTCGGCTTCCTGCGGACTCGGACAAAGGCAGGACGGGCGGTGCAGGTACACAAGAAGTCACGGCTGGAAACTGTGAACCTGTCGTTACTGCTCTCACTGTCATCTGAAAGCTACTTACAGCCCATGATGAGGTGTTACAGTTCAGGCGACATCTCGCAGCACAACATGTTCCGACCACAAACATCAACAACATCACCGGCACAGAGGCAGCGATGGAACTTGTGTAATTCAACACAAGGCTCTGGATTGAGAACATGCACACAGCGAATCAAACAATTGAGCACACATTCTTTCCAGAATGTGTTGAAGCGTGCAGCTCCGTGTTTGCTGAGCTCAGATTTTATCTTGTTTTTGTCACCACAGCTGGTTGCTTTTGTTCTATTGTAAAGCTGCTTTTAGTGGAGATATACCGAGTCTCAAAGGTCAAAAGTTTATGAAGTTATGATATATCAAAATTAATTTAAGATACATCCTCAGCTTTTTTATGTTTTTTCTGTGTTGACAATGTGTAATAGCGACATGTGGGATAGCGACATTATCATGTTGTTTAAGCTGCTGTAATTGATGGTGATAAGAATGTTTTCGCTGAATCTGCAGCTTCTCTCGGTTTCACTGAGCTTTACAGTGACTTTCAGCTCATTGTTGACCTGTCCCGACCATAACTTCACTCTCACAGCACCTCACGGCTTTGTTTCCGCCTGCAGCAGCAGCAGCAGCAGCAGCAGCAGCTGTTGATGAGTAAAAGCTCTAAAACGAAAACACTCACTGTCCTCTACCTGCTCAGCAGCAAACAGCAGACAGACACAGTCAGAGAGCATCTGCTGAACACAGCGGAGCATTTAGCAGCTAAAGAGCCAGAGATTTCCCTCAGCAGCTGGAGGAGACCAAACACAGAGCTAAAAGAAAAGAGAGGGAATACTAGACACAAACATCACTCCACATTTACAATAATGTTGCTCCATAACTGATGACTATGTGAATAAGCAACTGTTTGTCAACAAGTTCACCATATCTGCTTAGAAGGTGATGATATGTCAGTTATTGCAGGTTGAACACTTTAGGTGAAGAGGTGAAGAATCAAAAGCCACAATGTCACTGAGGCAGATTCATCAATAGTTTGACATTTTGGGAAATCAGTTATAATTTGTCCTGCACATATCCTGCTGTAAAACTGTAAATTTGTTTACACTTTGGTTTTTGTATGGATTAAAACAAAAATGTTATATTTGGATTAGTGACCTTTAGCGGCACCAGTAGGTAGATTTTATGATCTCTTTGGACAGAGCCAGGCTGGCTGTTTCCCCCAGTTTCCCATCTGTGTGCTAAGCTAAGCTAAGCTAAGCTAACTAGCTGCTGCCTGTAGCTTCATATTTACCAACAGAAAGTCAAACTATTCCTATGACAAGAATGATGAGGCCGAGTTTACAGCTGAGTATTGTTTGGTTTTTTTACACAAATACTTCACCACTCAAATGTGAGTGAGATGTAACTTTTACTTTGGTGTAAAGTTTTTAACTTCTTTGTTGTTAATAATCATCAGCACCATAACTGAGTGATTCCACCTTGAACTGCAGTGAACCAATGAGTCTCATAAAAACAGATTCAGGGTTTCATTTGTCATAAACTTAAGGAACCAATCCTGTCAAGTTGTGGGGACAGGGGGCGGGGCTAAATAAACATGAAACATTGCCAATACAGAGAGTGCGAGTTAGCATTAGCACAACCGCTAACACTTTGTCAGCCGCTGCTAACTACGCTAACCATTCTGATCCGTCTGCTAGTCTCTGGTTCTGGTCTCAGCAGACTCCTCCTCTGAGTCTGGGTCTGACTGAGTCTCTCTGATGTTTCCTCCTCTAACCATCTTCATACTCTCTGCTCTCTCACCTGTCCATCTGGAGCGAGCAGGTGGTGGGCGGGGCATAAGGCCTGATCCAGATTTATCAATCAGGAAGTAAGAGGAGATGAGCTTCGGACCCAGTTTTTATGTGTGAAAACAAAGTTAAACTAAATATGAATCATAACAGAGGATTTTTACAGAGTTTAAAACATGTGTGGAGAGGAACTTTAAAGCATTTATTCCCTGATACAGGTGAACTGGCTGATGAATATTGTGCATCCCTGAGATCAAATGTTCTGAGATCAAATGTTATGCTGATTTCAAACATTAAATGTGATTCACCTGCAGGTGAAACACCCGTGATCATGTGACAGAGCAGATACGACGGATAGATGAAGATATTTCAAGCCTCCTCTGAGACTGAACATCTGAAAAATCTATAAACAGTCAGAATGAGCAGCAGCCAGACTTCATGTTTCTGGCCTGCAGAGACTCTGGATGGAAAACTTGCCTTCAGCCGTCATGTACACGCCTGCAAATGATTACAGTGTCTACACACACACACACACACACACACACACACACACACACACACACACAAATCTGATCTGGTCACTTGGAAATTACAAACGTGGACAGTTGGCCTCAAAGAGCAGATTTAAAAAAACAAAAAAAAACAAATTCGATCTGTTTGCCGACTGAACGAACTGCTGAGGAGAAAGAGAAAAGAAGCAGAGCAGAACAGTCTGACAGTGAAATGCTCAGCAACAAGTCAGAAATGTTGTTGCTGCACTTTGCAACACTGACAAGATTTCAAGGACAGGCCCTTCCTCCACACACATAACTAATGCTTCTGAAAAAAACAGAAAGAAAGAAAGAAAGAAAAAAAACCCTCGGGACTAAAAAGTGGAGAAAAAAAAAGTCTGATTCTTGTCACATTCCATCAGACAAAGAAGTCAGATATGCTTGGAGTGAAGTCAAGCTTCAAGAACAGAGTGGTTTCTGGAGCGCCATGCAGAAAATGGAGCAGCAACAAGAACAGCTTACAGCTTTATCTACAATTCCTACAATAGTGGAGAAAAAGAAAAGGCAAATAAATGTTTCAAAAAGAGGATAAACATCAATAATACCAGCGAGAGGAAACAGGAATTAGGTGGAGGGGAGAGAAGAAGAATAAGGAACAGTTGTTTACAGTGAAATCCAGGCGGTGTGTGTGTGTGTGTGTGTGTGTGTGTGTGTGTGTGTGTGTGTGTGTGTGTGTGTGTGTGTGTAGGGTTAAACTAAAGGAGTGGGAAGCCTCAACATCCTGCAGCAGCAGCTTTCATCCTGCTCGCTTCACCCGTGACCTCTGACACCGATTCATCGTGTTTACTTAATCAGGGTTTCCGGGTTTCTGGGTTCTGGGTTTGACTCCAAACTGGTTTTAACACTAACACAGACCAGAGTATAAAAGATTACAATGAAAACCAGTAGAGTTAATAACCCAGCGTGGAGCCGACATTAGGCAGAAGACACCCCGGACATGTTGCACACAGACGCATTTCACACCTACGCTCACCTGAACACACTCCACTGAGGAACAATTAATCAATATTAAACAATTAATATAAATGGACTAATTTCCTGCTGAGTGACTAACTGATCAATTGACAAAGCGTTTCCAGGGAAACGACACCAGCCAAAGAATCGTCGTGTTGAATCTCCACGAGAGAAACACTTCACATCTCTGAAGCTGTGATGTTTTACTGATGTGTCAGCTTTTGTTTATGGTCACTGATGTTGCTGTGGGAGTAAACAAGAAGAAGTAATCCCCCCCACCCCCCCGCCCCCCCACAGTTCTTGGAAGGAGGAGGTTATGAGCTCCGCAGACTGAAGGATATTTCCTGAAGGGGCTTCTGGTCTGCAGCTGAGACTAAAACTGAAGCTAATGAGTCTGAACTGAAACGCCAGTGGATTTATTTTTGGCAAATGATACCATATTTTCTTTTGTCGTTATTTTTTTTCAACCAATCAGCTAATTATTTAGTCTTTAAAATGTTTTTTTTGGAAATTCACAGAGAATTCTTATCTCATTTTGTCTGAATAAGCATTAAAAAAAACCCCAAAGGGATTCAGTTAATATAATAATCACACAAGTAGAGAAAAGCTGTGGATCCAAAGTCTGTAGAAGCTGATGATTAATTTTCTGTCACAAATGAATCAATGATTTCAGCACTACTTCATAAACGGCTGCAACTAATGACTAACATCATTTCTGAAGATAGAGAAAATTGAGAGTTTAGAGAATTCTGACTTGTTTAGCATCAAGGTTATTGTTAAGTGTCTTGTAACCCAAAAAGCATCTTTTAAGAAGCTGGATCCAGTGAATATTCACCATTTCCTCTTGAATTTTTTATCTCTACCTATTTTATTTTATTTATGTTTTTTCTATTAAATTATCATTTGCACTTTTAGTTAGTTAGTTTGCTATTTCGTTACCGTCTCCTGGTGTAAAGTGTGTTGAGACACTCGTGTGTGATAATGCACTTTAAATCAACTTTTGACTTGTCTGACTTTCCACCACTGGCATTTCCCCTATTTTCTGACAGCAGGGTGAGAGAGGTCGTCTTTAAGCAGGGCCAAGAAAGAGAGAGAGAAGAGCTGGGAGGAAGGTTGTAAAGGTCATAATGAGGGTGAAATATGAGCAGCAGAGTCATTTAAAGAAAGGTATAAATCACTGCACAGTTACTGCACAAATTCACCAGACACAAGCTTTCACAGCCCTAATGACAAAGATTATCAAAATGAAATAAAAAAACATTCATTTTTAATTAGAGAAATATTGGAGAAATCCAAACCAGCTAATGTTTGATAAATAAGTCAAATAGTTAATCAATTTATTAATAATAATTATGATAGATTAGCAGCTGGTGGTACATTGGTTGAGAGAGGTTGACTTTAAGCAGGGCAGAGAAAGAGAGAGAGCTGGAAGGAAGGTTATAATGAGGGGAAATATGTGCAGCAGGGTCATCATTACAAAGGTATTGATCACCTGCAGAATCACTACACGGATCCAAGTCTTATCAGATACACGCTGAGAGAGAGAGAGAGAGAGGCGGTGTGATACTGATAATTAACACCTACAGTGACCGATATGCAAATGAGCCCAGGTGTGTGTGTGTGTGTGCATGTAAATGTGTGCCAATTTCTTACCTGTTTTTCCAGCATGATCATTCTCTCAGTATCATGACCTTCATGGAGTGTGTATCCATGCGAGTTCAGGTTCACAGTTAGACACACTCCTCCTCTGCCAGCATCTTGTTCTTCAGATGAGCGAGAAGAAAAAAAAAATAACGGCAGAAAAAAAAAAAAAAGATAACGGTTAACGATGCTCACGGTTAGCTAGCGTTACCGTTGGGAGGCTAGTAGACAGCTACGGTGCTTTATCCTTGAGAGAAATGTCCTCGCTGACTCCAGCATGTCTCGACTTGAATATAAAAAGGCATTAAGGAGTGTTTTTTATTCATGGGAGGAAAACACCACATCGGTCACTGAACGGGGAAAAAGGGGGGGGTGACGGGGGAGGCTGAGGGCTAGCTAACGTTAGCGTGCTAGCGTTAGCCGGCTAAACCCAGCGTTTATCAAAATTTTATTTGTCCCCTCCTGCCTTCATCCATCGCCGCTCCTCTCCCTTCCAGTCACGCTCGAAGAAACACGGCGGAAAGGTGTCGTCTAGCATCGGCTCTCCCGACCGAATCCTCCCTCCAGATACTCGACGACGACATCCCAGTGAAGAGCTGAGAGTCCGGGGGGGGGATGTGGTGATTTGACCACTGTAACACTGATGCTGAAATGGATGATGCTGCTGCTGCTGCTGGCTGAGGGAAACTCCGCTTTCACCAAGACAAGACGCTGCCGCCGCCGCTACCGCTACCGCCACCGCTACCGCTGCTGCGGTGGGGAGAATAAAAGCGCCTCAGAACAACGACGCTCCTGAACGCACCACACGAAGCACGACACAGAGGCAAATTGGACGCTTTTGAACGCATCCCAGCGATGTTCAACAGTGTATTTGTACGGAAATTAATAACACGTTATTTAATTTGGAAAAAAAAAACACAAACACCATCACTTGATAAAATATTTTTAGCAGGTCCAAGAGGGGAAGGGGGGCTGTAGATGTTAGTTATATCTTGAGTTTAAAATGGATTAAAAAAATTGAATCGTTTTGGTACTTTATACCACAAAATGAACTTTAGAAAGATGAGACCTACAGTTTATATTATTATGTAACGACGATGTAACAAAATTACCACAAATGTCTATTAGAGTGCTAGTTAATAGCTAGGTTTTAGGTAAGTGCACCTAATAAACTGCTGCTAATCTTTTTGTTATACTTAAATATCTAATTGTACATATTATATTATTGTATTATGTATGTATGTAAGTACTTGATATTGTCATTATGCAGTTTCTCTGTGTACTCTGCTGCTGTACTGCAAAAGTCTCCACTGTGGGACTAATAAAGGAATATCTTAACTGAGTGTATGTTTTGTACATAATTTACTTGGATAGAGACTTACAACAGGAAATACTCAAATTCCCAGTCATGAGGAATTTTTCAGATGTGAAAACTTTCCATTTAAATGTAGAGAATAACAAATGGTTATAAACACTATTCCTAGCTGAATTGTGCAGTTGATGTAATGGCATTTTGAACAGCAAGACCCTCAAAAATTGTGAATTGGTGAAAATCCTTTGGGTCTGGGAATATATGATGGATATTTTTCTGTATTTTGTAATGTTCTCACATTTTAAAGATTTTATGATTTCTAAATAAAGTTATGAATAATGGAAGCCAAAGACCAAAGCAAAATATTAAATATTGTGATATATACACCCTATACTGTAAAACAAATAACTAAGTTTTCTAACAGTAATTTCCTGTTGGTTTTTTTGGTTTTTTTAAATTATGTACAAAAGTCTGTAAAATGACAGAAATGATCTGTGAATTAACAGCCAAACTTCTATTTTAAGCATTATGCCAATAATAATGAATTACATTTATTTCCCATTTATGCTTAGATTATAAAATACAATCATGTTTTCCTTTATACTTGCATTCAATTTGTGATATACATACGTTTGTATTTGCCCATTTTGCATTCGGGTCAGTAGATGTTGCACTGCGCACATGAAGCATCAAGATATAAACCCTTTGTGGAACCACTTTGCTGAGAAAGTAAAACCTCCAACACTGTGAGACTCACGTCCAGTACCAGGCAGTTGATTTCTGCAAACAAAGAAGATACAACAGCCCAGGAATTTTTACTCATCGAGTATTTCACTTACTGACTGAGGACTGCTCACAGAGCCAGGTGTCAGTTTACTGCTGCCATGTTGGTTTCTGGCCTTTGTATAAGTAGTCATGGTCTATGTTTGCAGTCTTTAATAGTAACACGTAAGGCATTGTGTGGCTATTTCTATGTTAGCTTTAATCAACAACATAAATACTAGAAATGTTTAAATGTTGTCCGACAACACTGACAATGAAGGATCAAAAAACATGCTGATAGAGATGATCCATCACTTAATCACAGTTTAATATTTATAAATTCTGTTCTTAAAAATGTTGCTACCATCACCTGTCAACAACAGCAGAAATGAAGTGCAGGTAAGAAACTGAACCTGTGAATAGTGAAGACAGAGAATAATAAACAAACTCATCAGCAGTTAGTCTGTCATTTTATCACAGGAAGCTGAACTGGGAGGTTTTCTACCATCATCGTCATCATCATCATCACATTAGAGAACTCAGGATGTCCATGCAGTCTCCCTTCTCCACAACCAGATGAATGGAAACAAATGGGCTGCTCTGTACATACACATTTTGTAAACGTCACGTTATCTTAACCTGAACTATCAAGACGTCTTGATGGACAATGTATTAACTAACATTAACGCTGCGCATTACACTAACGCAGATCACTTTAACTGGGTCACATGTAGAAAAACACAAACCAAACGTCGTTTGATCGATTGAATTCATCTTTTTATTGGGCTTTGACTGAACCCAGGTTGACACAGGTTATCAGCCCAGCGGGACCGGGTACCGTTAGCATAGCAATCGCTAAGTTATCAGCTAACGCTAGCACTAGCTGGCTAGCTTGGTTAGCAAGGTGCATCTTCACCTGAACTGTGATATTAGCAGGGATGCTAATTTTGGCTAGCAAAGAAATAAGCTTAAAACAAAATGACTTACCGGAAGAAAATGAACCGCCGATTCCTCTGAGTGTCTTTTAGAACAACTGAACGCAGAACAAGACATTTACAGGCAAACAACATGTAGGAGCTAACTTTGATGAACTGAAAACACAATGACAAGTCAAATGTCTGACACATCGCTCTGACGTCATATCCGGATTAACAGGCAGGTCCCCCTGTGTGTCAATCACGCGGTAGCCACGCCCTAAAATCACTCCGCTTTAACATCTATTTTCTTTTAAATAGGACCATAATTTGAAAAATGAACATCATGTTGAATTGAAGAAAACTTCAAACTAGCGATTCAGACCATAAACACATAACGAAAACATTTACTGAGGTAACAAATCAAATGACAAATAGGGTAATTTTCCAGACTTCAATACAATCTGACTTCTTTTTGCAACCTGATAATCGTTCGATAGAAAGCAAGTTCTGGCACTTCTGCATTGGCTTCATTTTCCAGACACGGAGTCGACGTCCGTTTTTAAATAGTCTATAGTCTGTGCCTGTGTAAACCCATAGGTATTAATTAAACTTTACCATACATTATTAAATCTTTATTCATACCCTACAAAAACAATATTTAACCTAATTGGTCAAAAATGAAATAGCCTACAAATAAATCGAAATACACAAATTTCTATCTTTTAAAAAAAATTATATTTTCCTATTGTTGCTATGTTCTGAAGAACTATTTGTGAACTATTTAGATTTTGCTTCTACAGGTTTTTAACATTACTTTACATACTTAAAGATTAAATGTTAACACAAATACTGCAAGTTGAAGTTTGAGATGATTTTAATCTGGTTTACACAGCATGTCTTACTTTGTCTTCCAAAATGAAAGGTTTATTTTTACAATATCAAGCATGTGTTAACATTTAATTGACTGACACTTAATTTTGTTATTAGGAAAAAGTTTCTCTGCAGAAACTTTAGGGGCGTCACTTTATTGATGGTGTTTGATCATAATAAACTAGGAATAATAACAGTTTTTCTCTGTATGAATATTAATGAAACTTTCCGTAAATTTATTGTTTTTACACTTTATTTGAATTAGTATATTTTACTGAAATTTGACGGTTTGTGTTTGTCTGCCAGTCATTTGACTGTTTTTTTTTTTTTTACAGTGTGTACAAAACAAACAAGTATCAAATTTGTCTTTTCGAATATAATTCTCAACCAAAGAACTGAAACTTTGATTTAATTGAAAGTGTCTTCAAACTGAGTCTTGTCAAATACATTTAAAAACAAGCTGTGGCTTGTATTTATGTTTGAGAAAAAATGTTTTTTTTTAGCTGTAAAAGGTGAATATAATCATAAGAGAGCAGAGACAATGATATATATATATATATATATATATATATATATATATATATATGCATGCTGTAGTTGTGGTCGTTTTGTGTTTGCGGTTGTTTTACATTATTTTCGTCTCTCTGTGGTTGTTTTGTGGCACTTTGGGATCATTTTGTGTTCTTTTGGGGTTAATTTACATTTCTTTGTGACCACTTACTCTGTTTCTACTCTTTTTATATTATATTTTATTTAATTTCTTCAGGGTCATTTTTGCATTTAATCGTCTTCATTTTGCATCTTTTATGGTCATAATACTTCTTTTTGTAGCTATTTTGCATGTTTTTATGATGAATTTGTACGTTCACTATTCCATACATGATTATAAACTTCCATAGGTTCCATCATGCTACAGTTCTTGCCCCCTCCCCAGATTTTGCCTTTGCACGCCGCTGGGGGCGTCACACAGCCTGACAGACTCAACTCAGGGCAAATGCGCCCTTTACGCTCCTTCTTCGCGATGCATTGTGGGACTTTATGTAAACCCAACATGGCAGCCGCCTGCGCCAGAACACTGGGTAAGGTCGGCTGGTCTTTTCTGGAGTCTCCCGCCGCCCGCCGGCCCGGTATCGTCTCATACCTGGTGGGGAATGTGGGCGCACATGGGTCCAGGAGGGCGTACGGTACCGGCGGCACCGGGGTCCGGTCCAAACTGCTCTCCTCTCTGCGGGCAGGAGGAGGAGGAGGCAGGGCGCTGGGCTGCGCCTTCCTGCTAGGTGGAGGTCTGGGACTGTATCAGACCCTGAAGTTCTCTGTGCAGCAGCACCTGGCCGAGGAGGAGACCAAGGTGAGTCCGTTCAGTTCACCTGCACGTCATCCAGGTGAGCTGCGTCCCACTGATCTCCAGTGTCACTCTCTCATTGACAGCAGTTCTCTTAAGTTCACATGTGCACAGGGTCACTGATCTGAACTTGAGCTGCTGCTGCTGCTGTCTGATTTTTAAGAGACAGCAGTTATTACAAGGGTCAGTGAACACATCACATAATAATCTTTAAAGTCTCTAAGGTGAATGAATGAATCCAGCATGAGGGCAGTTTGCAGCATTTAAAATGTGCAGAACACCTGAGACTCCTTCATTTTCTTTCACATTGAAATCTTCATCCAGTCTCTGGAGTCCAACGAGAGCCAGAAAAACCAAATTACATCTGTTAAAGAACAGGGAAATAAATGTGAAAGTATAAACAGAAATAAATAAGGAAATTAAAAAAAAAATGTGGACATTTAAACAGGAATAAATAAAATAATAAAAACAGTGCTTTGCAATAGGGAAAAGCGTTTTTCTTATTATATTTCTTTATATTATCACATTTTTTATTTACTTATTTATTTATTTATTTATATTCATTCCTGCCTTTATTTACACATTTATTTTAATTTTTCTTCTATAGGTTTATTCTCTTTTTTATGGCACTTTATGACTCCATAAGTATCTACTTCACCTTTTACAGCAGATCCAGAAAGTATTCAGTACTTTGTGTTGTAGACTTTATTTTCGATGGAGACGCTCAGAACATTTTTATTTACATATTTTATCATCTATTGTCTAATTTCATTGTCCTTCTATTTGCCCTTAATTTATCGTACTGTTTCATTTTTTAATGTAAAGCTTTGAGCTACATCTCTTGTATTCAAATGCTCTATAAATAAAGTTTATTATTATTATTAAATTTGCCCATCAGTCTTTACTCAATGACCCATAAAGGGGTTTAAGTTTAAGTCTGGGCTTTGGCTCGACCGCTCAAGGACAGTCAGGCTCGTCCTGAAGCCGCTCCAGTGTTGTCATGGCGACATAGTTCAGGTCATTATTGAGCTGAAAGGTGAAAGGTGAACTTGATTCTGAATCTGGTTCCAGGCTCCAGGTGGAGGTCCGAAGTTGACCCTGTACCAGTACAAGACCTGCCCGTTCTGCAGCAAGGTGCGAGCGTTCCTGGACTTCTACGGCTTGCCGTACGAGGTCGTGGAGGTGAACCCGGTGATGAGGCAGGAGATCAAGTGGTCGGCCTACAGGAAGGTGCCCATCCTGATGGTGGACAGCGACGTGGTAAGACAGTCTGATCTCAGCACGTCTACAGCAAAATAATTGTCAACTTTTTAATCGTTTTAAGTCGTTTTATTAAAGGAAGTTTGTACAAATTCGTTTCTGTTTCTCAGATGTGAATGTTTTCTGGTTTCTGGTCTTTTGTGATGGTAAACTCGACTTTTTAATAGACAAAATAAAATATTTGAGCTCTGGGAAATTGGATCATATTTCACAGTTAATCAGGGCCCTCATCGATAGATTAATCAATAACAGATATATAAGCTGTCACCACCTCATACATCTAAACCAGCGTTAACGAACAAAACAGAAAAGAAACCATGTCATTATTTTATTCTTCCCTCCTTGACGTCTTTTTGATTTTTCTCTCTTCTGTTGCAGCAACTGAACGACTCCTCCGTCATCATCAGCTCCCTCAGGTCTTTTTTAGTCAACAGGTGAGTTGTAGCTTCCTGTTAAGTGTTTGTTTGATGAGACGTGAATATTTGTTTTCTCTTGATAATTATTATAAAGATCATTAAATATCCTGCCACTAAAAGCCTTAAAGTAAAATGAAGTTGATTGTGAGGGAAGAACTTGAAACATGCTTCTATTGTTTTTCTACTGTAACAGCTTGTCTCAGTGATGTCGTTAACACAAGAGCTGCAACGATTAGTTGGTTAATCGATCAGTTGATTGATTAATCAAGAAAATAGTCTTAAAAAAAATTGGCTAGAATTGAAAGATAAACAGCATTAGAGTGAAGCTCGTACTGAAGCTTTAAACATGAACGTTTGTTTTCCAGGGAGAAAAGTGTGTCTGACATCGTCCGCTGTTACCCGGAGATGAAGTCTGTGAACGACAGCGGGAAGCAGGTGACGGAGTACGCCAACAAGTACTGGCTGATGCTGAGCGAAGACGAGACCGCCGTGATTTACCCCGAGAAGGGGATGCAGAAGTAAGTCCACACCTGCTCACACACACCTGCTGCTCACACACACCTACTGCTCACACACACCTACTGCTCACACACACCTACTGCTCACACACACTGCTCCACACACACCTGCTGCTCACACACACCTACTGCTCACACACACCTGCTGCTCACACACACCTGCTCCTCACACACACCTGCTGCTCACACACACCTGCTCCTCACACACACCTACTGCTCACACACACCTGCTCCTCACACACACCTGCTGCTCACATACCTCTGCTGCTCACACACACCTGCTCCTCACATACCTGCTGCTCACACACACCTGCTCCTCACACACACCTGCTGCTCACACACACCTGCTGCTCACACACACCTGCTCACACACACCTGCTGCTCACACACACCTGCTGCTCGCACACACCTGCTCCTCACACACACCTGCTCCTCACACACACCTACTGCTCCACACACACCTACTGCTCCTCACACCCCTGCTCCTCACACACACTTGCTGCTCACACACACCTACTGCTCACACACACCTGCTGCTCGCACACACCTGCTCCTCACACACACCTACTGCTCGCACACACCTGCTCCTCACACACACCTGCTGCTCACACACACCTACTGCTCGCACACACCTGCTGCTCGCACACACCTGCTCCTCACACACCCCTGCTCCTCGCACACACCTGCTGCTCGCACACACCTGCTGCTCGCACACAGCTGCTCCTCACACACACACCTGCTCCTCACACACACTTGCTGCTCACACACACCTGCTGCTCACACACAGTTGCTGCTCACACACACCTGCTGCTCACACACACCTGCTCCTCACACACACCTACTCCTCACACACACCAGCTCCTCACACACACCTACTGCTCCTCACACACCCCTGCTCCTCACACACACTTGCTGCTCACACACACCTGCTCCTCACACACACCTGCTCCTCACACACACCCTGCTCCTCACACACCCCTGCTCCTCACACACACCTGCTCCTCACACACACCTGCTGCTCACACACACCTGCAGGGTGGTTTCCATGTGGCTAACCAGGCTCCTTCTCCTCACATCTGAGCTCCCTAGACCATAATGCACAGCATCTCCACAATGAAAGTCATGAGACATGGCTGAAAGCTCCAGCAGGTCGACCTTTATTCTGGATGTTTTCCTTCTCTGTTTCCAGGGAGGAGATGAAGTGGCGCCAGTGGGCCGACGATTGGCTCGTGCACCTTATATCTCCCAACGTGTACCGGACCACCAACGAGGCCCTGGCCTCCTTCGACTACATCGTGCGTGAGGGAAAGTTCGGTACCTTTGAGGGTTTCTTTGCCAAATACGTCGGCGCTACGGCCATGTTCCTCATCTCCAAGAGGCTGAAGAGTCGGTGAGTGAAACGTGAACAAACATCTTCCAGTGATCCTCGGTTCAGTTCAAGCGTTATTGATCTGCTCGTTGCTCCTGGAGTTAGCACTTGTAGTTTTTGTGTTTTTAAAATCGGCGTTTGAACGTCAGAGTCGTTTATTTTTCTCCTTTTGATCCAACAGACACAACCTGCAGGACGACGTCAGGCAGGATCTCTACAAGGCCGTCAACGACTGGGTGGCAGCCATCGGCAAGAAGAGGAAGTTCATGGGCGGAGAGCATCCTAACCTGGCAGACCTGGTGAGGGAACGCACCTGTTGTATTCCTGCAGGTTTCACCTCCTGTCAACCTGAACACCTGTTTCAACTCACTGTGAAACTGACAGTCTCAGCTGTGAGATGAGATGAGATGAGGAAATTCAAATTTGACACAGAACAACAATGAATAATGAAGTTATACCTTTTTATATAAAAGCACAATTTAAATAACACATGAGAAAGGTTAGTATGTTACTGGTTATTAGTCTATTAGCAGTACAGATGTTACCTTGCTAAAACATCTCAATCTCAACATGGTAGCATGTTAGCAAGTTAGCATAAACCAGCTAACGTACTTTCTATTTATCATTGAGTTTACAGCTGAAGCTAATTTGGCCTCTGTAAAACCAGATGTTAGATGCTAATTGTGACATCGAATGGATGATATGCACGTTAACATCTTAGTAGTAGCCATGTTGTTAGCAGGTTAGCATAACGTTCTGTGATCATGTTAAAATCTAGTGTTTACCATTAGGTTTTAGAAGAAACAGTAGTTACATGTCACAATTTACCAAGTTAAATGTTAGCATAACACGCTAATAATACATTAACATGCATGTTAATATGCTCATGTATTGACAATTTAGTAAAGTACCATTTTAAGGTACTTGTACTTGAGTATTTCCATTTTCTGCTACTTTATCCTTCCACTCCACCACATGTATTTTACAGCTGCACTTACTAGTCACTTTTCGGATTAAGATTTTACATTCAAAATCAAACAATAAGCTTATAAAATATAATTTATTGCTAAAGATTAAACCAGTGATTTCAAACCTTTTTGAAATGTGATAAGTTACACAAAAAAAACTGACTTTTTGAGGCCCACAAAATAATGACTTCCCCTCTAAACTTCTCATCTCTATTTACAGAAAATTTCACAATAAAATCAAAATAAATATATATATTTGATTTGGTATCTGAGATTTTTTTTATCCCCATCCATCCATGTTGTGCTGCACACGGCGACTTGTTTATCTTGGCCTCTGAACGTTTCCCTCCGTCTGCAGGCGGTGTTCGGCGTCCTCAGAGTGATGGAGGGTCTGCAGGCGTTCGACGACATGATGGAGAACACCAAAGTCAAATACTGGTACAAACGCATGGAGAGAGCGACGCTCAACCACGAGGGCCGAGACTGAGGCCGAAAACGGGTGAAGGAGGCCGGAGAAACACCGAGCGCCTCCAGCCTCAAACAGACGGAACCAGAAAACCTCCAGCAAGAATAGTGACCAGCATCGGGAAGCAAGAAGTCCTGCTTCTGTTGTGGAAACGGTTTGAGAGCGGTCACCGCTGCCATGATTGATTTACTGCTCCGCACACACGCGCACACACACACACACACACACACGCACACACACACAAGTTTAAACCTGTTGATTCATCAGAGCGAGTTCACTGCAGACGTTGACGTAGATAAACACATGAAAACAGTTGTCACATATTTAATTTCACCCTTTTATGACCAGGCTGCTTTGTGGTGGTTCATTTACGGGTGTCTGTGATTTGTACTGACCTCTACTGGTGAAGTGTTGGAACTGCAACATCAATAAAAACATACTGAGTCTTTTCTGCAACTTTAAGGCAGTTAACCAACAGAGTGAAGTCAGATACTCACACAGGAGTAAAGGAGTAAGTCAGCATGTCTCTGGTGCAGCAATTTCATGCAAATATGTTTGATTTATTTTGTGTTACCGGGGAAGTAAACATCTCACTAGTTGAAGCTTTAATAGTTCGACATACCGCAGGGTTTCTGTGCAGATCTGGAAAATGATTTCACACATTTTGAGCTCTTGATTGGAGTTTAAAATGTTTGGGAACTGCTTGTATTTCATGAATTATTTCTTGTTAAAAAATCTTAAACATGGTCTATTCGAGTGGTTCCAGCCAGAGTTTGAGCCTCGACACATTATCTATGGAACAAAACAAAATCTCTCTGTACGACTGTTTGAATTTCTTCAGATTTTGCTCCTAGTTTTGCCGTTTTAAATATTATAGTTTAGCTTTCAAACACATGTTGTGAAGAGAGACTCATCCATATGAAGCTTCTGTCAGACTCTGGTTCTGTTTCAGGTCCATGTTGTTGAGATCAGCAGCTGTGGCCTCCAGGAGATCAGGTTATCTCTGTATTTATTTCAGATCAGTGATGCAGGATCGGTCCGGCAGCGGGGAATCAATAAGCTCATCAGCTGCTGCTCTTTCTCTCTTTAGGAGTCAAATGAAAATTAAATGAAAGAGGAACTGGTGAACTGCCGGTTTGAATGTACTTAATATGCAAACTGTCAGCTGCAGATTAATTCCTATATTAATTGTATTAAACGACTCAATGTGCATAGCTGTAAAAAGGTCAAATAAAAAAAGGAAACCTGGCGTTGTGTGTTTTTATTGTCACAACAGAAAATGATTTACATTTAGTTCTTTTTCCATCAGATTTGATGAATTATCTTTAAGTTATCAGGATGCTGCAAAAGTAAACACCTCAATATTTTTTGCACGTTGTTCGTCCATCTTATGCAGGAAATCTCTGTTACGCTTCGACGGAGCTTCTTCAGATTTGGCGCAAACATTCATGAGGACTCGAGGATGAACTGATTGGATGTTTTCGGCCTTTTGAACGAAGGGTGAAGAAGAAAAATACACAAACCGAAGCATGACAGAAACGTCCAGTAAACTGTTGATGAGGTTTTATTTCAGACATCTGCTTCATTGATGGATTTTTACAGAGATTACAATCATCCTGGGATCTACTCCATCTGTTTATTCAACATTAGTCGGAACAAAACTAATCACAATGAATTTCATGTTAAAGCTCAGACTCGTCTTCAGGTTCCTGCTTCAATTTGAGGAAAAATACTGAAAACTCTGAAGAACTCATAGTTTTGTAACGTCACCACCTGTGTTTTTAATTTTCGGGGTAACTTCATTCACGATGACTAAACGACAGTTCGTCAAACCACAAACCTCTGTTCCACACGGTGGATTCATACAAAAATAAATAGCAAATCATTCGACACAACTGTGATTTGAGCAGCGACTGATGATCCTGTTGAGACCAAATTTCATGACAATAAAAAGATTTTCCCTCTCGACAGGAAACACAATAAACTAACAGTAAAACTGAAACAAACTGCTGTGAACAATCTGATCTTCAACACCGGAGGCACTTCAGAAAAACTTGACACCTCACCACGACAGCATCATTGTTATTGCATGTTCTCATTTAAGAAAATTTGGCTCTTTTTCGTTGCACACACACGAATTACGAAGCAGAAAAATATCCGTGCACGACAGAAACATCTGGACAAGGACACCCAGTAATCCATCTGAACAGATGTTTGGAGGACGGATGTCGTTGTCGGTGTTATTCCAGAAGTGCTTCCTATAGATAAATATCGTGTTAGCAGTTTAAATCTTTTTCCAAAGCTGCTGATAAATGTCTCAGAATCTAAAAATGAAGCTGAGCGTCGTCATCCATCAGCTGCCGCCCGATCAGCTCAGAGACATAAAACCAGAGCGGGTTTCTTCCCAGCAGCTTCCTGACTACAGAGCGAGTCTCCCTCCCGCCTCAGAGGAGCTTCCTCAGCATCATCCCTCTCTTCCCGTCTTCAGGCCTGAACGCGGCGTCCTGCAGCAACGTCCAACGCGTCTCCTCCTCCCTCACGACCTCCAGAACATGGAGGTGAGCTGACCTTTGGGCGGACTGATCTGTCGGCTCTGCAGTGACGTCTTTTCACAAGAAACAGAA
Organism: Seriola lalandi dorsalis; assembly: GCF_002814215.2. NCBI lineage: Eukaryota > Metazoa > Chordata > Actinopteri > Carangiformes > Carangidae > Seriola > Seriola lalandi. The sequence continues at coordinate 642,864 of NW_019525506.1, forward strand.
ACAAGTTACAGTTACAAACACATCCTGTCTAAGGAGCTTCCCCCGTGTTGCCGTGCACCGATTGAGGCAGAACATTACGACCACTCCTGCTTTATGTGACGCTGTTCCTCCACTTGATGCCAAAACCCACTGAGGCGTGGATTCTACATGACGTCTGAAGGCGTCCTGTGTTTTCTGGCATCAAGACTTTAGGGACAGATCCTTGAAGCTGCGGATCAGACTTGTTCTAGCACATCATCAAAAACCGCGTCGTGGTTTTTCCCCCTCCACAGACCAGAGTCAGTAAGTTCTCACCAGGAGCAGGCGGCGAGCCGTCTCGTTTCAGATCTGCTCCGACTCCGTCGTCTGGTCTTTGTCAAAGTCCTTCAGATCTTTAACTCTGCACATTTCTCCCATATCCAACATGGACTTCAAGAGCCGACTGTTCACTTACCTTCTAATCTAATTCAGATTCAGATTCAGTTAATCAACATTATTCACTTCCTCTGTCTGTGGTCGCAGTGTTTTGGCTCATCACTGTCTGACAGTTGTGTTCATTAGCATTAGCTCATTAGCTCACATTAACAGTGAGTCTCTTACCTCTAGAAACTGTTTGAGTCTGATGACTGAGCCCATCTGTCCACTGCTGGTCACTGCTTCAATCCTGGAGACACCAAAGACGAGCAGTGACATGTTAGAGTTAAACATCTGGACACAGCTGCAGCTGCTGCTGCTGAGGATGATCTCCGCTACAGGATCAGGCTCGGAGTGTGTTTACCTGGGGAAGTACTCCTCTTTAAGAAGCAGGATGAGTTTCCAGAACTGACCCTGATACTGTTTCATCAGAGCGTTTCCACAAACCTGAGGGAGACAACAGACAAACATCAGTTACACCCACAGCTGCCGTCAGCGAGCAGAGCAGGAAAATAAGATTTAACTGTCACTAATGAGGCTTTAAGGGTCTGAGCTTCAGACAGTGACGTGACGATTCAGCCCGAGAAGCGGCTCTGAAAACATACAGACCAAATCTAATCCACCTGAACTGATCATAGCAACACACTCACACAAGCTCCGACCTCATCAGAGATAATCATCGAATACTAAACTTTAATCACACACACTATCAGACGATATAAAGACAATGTAAAGACAGGAAGTCAGAAGATTAAATCTCTTAAAGCACAATGATGTGGAAATAAAAACAACAACTCATGAGTCACTTTATAAGCTGTTATTTATCCAGAGTCATCCAGAAGGAAATTCGACTTAAAGTCATAAAAGAAAGAAAGAATAATTAAGGTTTTTTCAAAAAGCAAAACAGCTGAAACAAAAGTGTAACTGTGTCGCAGCAGAGCGGGAGAGAGACAACATCCCTGCGCTGTCTGAATGACTTTATGTGAAAATAAACTCACCTCCAGGAAGTCGAACAGCAGCGTCGCCGTGATGTCGGCCAGCGGCTCCATGTTGAGCATCTGAGCCAACCAGCGCCAGCCGTGGTTCAGACCGTGAGGAACCGACTGTAACCACGGAGAACAAAGAACCGTTTATTACAGTAAACTATGAAAACATGCACCAGGTCACTTTGTGATTTAAGAGGCTAAAACATGAGAATAAGACAAAGATAAAAGAGGAAAATGCAGGTTCTGCATAAAATGAAAAGAGTGTTTGTTGAGACAAAACATGTAAATGATAAAAACACGATATATTCTTCTCAACAGAACTCCTTTAAAAGACAACGACACGCAAGTAAACTTTAATGTTTCCAGATCTGAAGAGGAAACCTGGTGAACCTGAGATCCATTTAAATATTTCTAAAGACTTAAATTCAGTTCCACATCTGTCACTTCTGATTCTGAGCGAACAGGAAGCTCAGAACGATCATCAGGTGTGACACGTTTGTTTTATTTTTACCCCCTGTTTGGAGCCGTACGGCCACCGCAGCTGGATCATGGCGGCGTACAGACGGATCATCCCAGACATCCTCTTCAGGAAACTGTCCTGACCTTCCACCCCGGAGTCGTCGACGCGGTAACCAAGAATCCTGAGGGAGTGAAGGTAGAAAACACCCGATGTGAACCTGCACCCTGAGTAAAGAGGAGGATGAAGTGACGCGTCTGAGCGGCTCACCTCTGATATTCCTCCACGGGTGTGCCGTCCTTCATCGGGGGGTAATGCGGGACCGCGTACGGACATTTCTTGTGCAGGTGGGCGAGGATGAGGTCTCCCACCCGAGGGTGCAGCTCCCAGACACCAGAGGCCACCACGGCGATGGGGAAGGCGGCTTCGTGGTGAGACGCCACCTCCTCCTCTCCTTGTTTCTGTCCAGAGGAGTTCAGCTTTGATTTGGTTTGTTGTGTGTAAACAGCTTTTGTTTGTTCGTTCGTACACATTGTAAACCGAACACAGAGAATATGAAAATCCTGTGCGTTGCAGGAGTGAAGGATTTTATTAACTCTGTACTGATCATGACCTTCAATCCAACACTGGGAAACTTAAAGAGATCAAAGATTCTGGGAGAAATAAACTTCTTCAGACTGCAGGGGAACAAGTTGCCTCCAGGAAATCTGGGATGTTCAAGTAAAGCTACGATGCAGTTTTACACAGCAATTTGAAGGTATAATCTTGGGGTACCGGCATTTTGTTTTGACATTTTATTTATAAACCATTAATGAAGAAAACCTGAAGTCAGATCCACTGATAATGAAAATAAATGTTATTTTTGCAGCAATAATCCAGGATTCTTGTGGATCTTTCATTTATAAGTTTCAACAAATCAAATTTCAGACTTAAAGATGTTTCTATGGCTGCAGCTACTCTAAATAACAAATCAATAATAGTACCTATCTATGCTTTTCCTTTTTTGTTTGGATATAATCTCAGTCAATAGTGAAAAATGCCAAATACAGAGTCCAAGGTGAAACCAAGTATTTCATTCACAATGTTAGAAAATGTGGTGAAAGCAGCAGATCCTCATATTTGAGAAGCTGCAACCACAGAACTGTTGACATTTTATTTGATAAATGACAAATAATTATCAATATTACTGTCAAATCACTATCTCCCAATCACTGCAGCATGATTTCATCCTGCCCTTTCTAAACGAGCTCCTCTGACAGATCAACTTCATCAAACAGCACGAGGCGAACTCACCACAAACTTCTCGGCCAGTTTGTAGCAGACAAAGTCCAGGCCCTGAGGATGCTGGGAGGTGGAGACGGACTTCCCCCCCGACACCACCGGCCGCCCCGACAGCAGCTTGTCGATCTTGTCGAAGATTTCACGGAGCTGCGACCCGGAGTTGCTGGCGATCTGACTGACGGGGATGGTGGCGGCTTTCTGCAGCTCCAGCTTCAGCTTCTTCGTCTGCGTGGAGACGAGAAAGAAAACAAAACAAGCCTGAATATGGGTCACGCCTTGTTATCAGACTTTGAGGACAGGAGACACTGTTGGGAAAACTTCCCTGAGATCTCAGAGACTGAAACATGAAGCACAGTCAAACACAAAAAACCCCACACTTGTGTGACCGACGCTCTCTCCTGTCACAATCATTTTCTCTGACAGTTCCCGTTTCCCAGACTCTCAGTCTGAGCTCATCCTCTGTGACGGCTGCGATTCTTCTTCTTCTTCTTCTGTTTGACAGATTTTCTCCCAGGAGACGCTGAGAGCTCCAATTCAATCATCACCAACGTCTGCAGGTTAAACTGGGCCGACACTTTAAAACTGACTGAAAACACTCGCAACATCACGCCTACGAACAACCCACAATGCACCACTCTCTGTAGAAGACACTGGTGCTCTCTCCATTCAAAAAGAAAGAACCGTCATCAAATATGAGACAATATATATAATATAAATATTGTATAATATTCAGGCAAACATGTATTTAATATACATGTAAATTAATTAAATGTTTTACTTTTACGTCACATAAAACTGTTGTCATTATCGTTATTAGTAGTTTTACTGTTTGTATTTGTTTTTTTCTTGTTTCCATTTGTCTTTGATTTTAATTTACATTGTTTTGCATTATGATTTTACCTTACTTACATTATTATTATTATTATTAGTCTACAATTGTGCCTTTTATTACTGGTGCGTCCCTGAGGCTGTTGGGGCTTTTCCCAGCTTCGTTACCAACATTGATGCAGAGAAGAAGAACTCACCTGGGCGTCTTTCGGGGAGTTGAGTTGTTCGAAGGACTGAGCGCACTGAGCGGCTGAATCCTGCAGCTCCTTCAGCCACTTCAACGTGCCGTCTTCAGCGCTGTTCTGCAGCCCTGTGGGAAGATGTTGCGCAATAATATTAATAGATTAATATATATCAATATTAATTATTGTAATGTGATGATTCTGGGGTTTGCAGTTGTTCAATTTTACATATTTAACTACAGAGTTGTCGACAGATTTGAGAAGATTTTCCACTGTGTTTTGGAAAATCTTTTTCTCTCCTAGAGGTTTTTCCTCCTGCAGCGACTTGGCGCTAAATGCTTCGCATCAACTCAGCTTGAAACGCAATTAAAAACAAATGTCACAGTTGCTCTTCTTGTCGGATGATTGATCTGTTCCTCCAGCAACAGGAAATAAATGTGTTTCCTCATCCTCAATCCTTTCACTCACCAACACTGTCCGCTCTGCTTTTTCTGTTTCACATCATTGTAAATGAAATTGAATCTTTTTAGATTTTAGCCTGGAAGTTTCTGCAGAGCGCACGAGAAAAACCTTTCCACGTCAGAAAACAAGCTCCCAGCTCCATCGCTCACCACCAAACCGACAGTTTCAGCTTCATGATCTTGACTTTTGTCCCTCATAAATCACATTTTGATTTACAGATCAAAGACAGGGAGAAGGTCTCTCTCACCTCTCCTCTGCGCCTTCTCTTTGGCCGACTGCGCCGCCTTCTTCTGCGCCTCCTGCTGCACCTGTAGCTCCGCCTGCTTCCTGCGCACCTCCTCCTCCTCCTGGTCCTTCTTCTTCTTCTCTTGAACCTTGGCGACCTCCTCCTGCATCAGCCGGATCAGCGCCCTCATCTCGTGGAGGGCTCGCTCGGCCACAGTCATGTCCTCCACGCTGGGGAACTCTCCCTAGAAAAGACGCAGCGGAGACAGTTACACACAGATAGGATGTCTGGTTCGTCCTGAAGCGGGAAACCTGAGTCTAATTTACCATATACTTTACTTTTTCTATCACTTTTTATGTGAACAACTGAATGCAACACAATAAATGTCTTCCTGCAGAGACCGTCTGAACACGTGCCATCACTCATCATCATTCTCACTCCACCTCCCAGTCGGCTTTTTATTCACCTGCACCACGACATCAACTTCAGACATCACAGTCGTCTTGTTCAACCAGAGTCTAACAGAGTTTATGATACAAAATATTCAGTACAGAGAATTCAACACTCAATTACTCGATCCTCAGAAATCGAATCAACAATTTTTAATAGTCTTTTCTTCCTTTCTCTCCTCCTCTGGTTGCAGCTTCTCAAATGTGTCGATTTGCTGCTTTTCTCTCTTTAATTTCACTGTAAATATTTTAAGAAAAATCACCTTTGGCTTTGGAAAAATTCTTTTTTGGGCATTTCTCACATTATCTGACACATTATAGACACACGGATCAATCAAATGATCCATCCAGCCGTTTTGTTCCACTTATCCGAGGTCGGGTCTTGATGGCAGCAGGTCAGGCAAAGTGGTTCTACTTTGCTTTAATCAAATAAAGAATCCTAAAATAAATATGATATGTCCAAGTTGAGAAAATAAAACTGTGTAAAAGAAGATCAAGATAATTTTACTGTTTATTTTTTCTTCCAAATAAGTTTGGATGTGGAAACTAAATTCCAACCTGTCTGATCATCTTCCTGCTGTGATGATTGAACCGAGGGGGAAAATGTAAACCCAGATCTGACAACTTCTAACACAACCACGTTTTCCGCTGTCGTTGTAGAAGCTGCCACGATCCAAACCTGAGCTTCAACCATCAGGAGTTAAACTGACCTCTGCCGTCTTTCTCACCACCTCCGACACCTGGGAGCACAGCTGGTTCCCGCGGGTGCTGAAGGAGCTGAGGCCGGCCGGTGGAAGGTGGGTGTTGGTCTGGGTGGACGGCTCCAGCAGCTGGTTGAGCTGCAGGATCTCCTCCTGGATGGTGTTCAGGTTACGTAGCCGCTCCCTGCCCTCTGCCTGCCGCTGCCGCTCCAGCTCCGCCTCCCGCAGGCGCTGCTGCTCCGCCTCCCTCAGCCGCAGGTTCAGGATCTGACGCCGAGGACAACGAAGAAAATTTATTAATAAAAGGTACAACACCTGCAAGGCGGCCATCTTTATCCAGTGTCTCAAAGTGATGCGATTTCAGCTGAATTTGTTTTTTAAGGAGGCGTTCACACCAGTCTCCTCTCCAATGATCGTACCTTCATCCGGTGCCGCTGCTCTTCCTTCAGCTTCTCTTGGCGCCCGATGCTCTCTTTGGTTCTGAGGTACAGAGAGAGGAAAACCACGCCGTTAAAGTCACATGTGACATTTGAGAAACATGAAACAGCATGAGCTTTGCATCCTTACTCTCTGTCCATCATGTCCCTTATGATCTGGCACTCCTGTCTCTGCTTCAGCTCCATGAGCTCCTCGAAGCGTTTCAGCTGCTCCGACTCGGCGCTCGCCACCGCCGCCAGCTGCTTCTCCTGCATCTCCTGCCGCTGTCTGAACGCCACCTGAGCGTCAGATTTAAGATATCAACAGGTGAGATTATGTATTTCACATAAAAAAAACATTATATACAGCCAACATCTTTTTGTCACAGGGCTGTTGAGCTGATCTTATAAAATCACCGTCTCTGACCTTTGCCTTTTCTCGACATTTCTCCTCAGCTTTGAGAATGCAGCCGGCCATCTCCATGGCTTTAGGCGACAGCAGGGAAATGGCAGGTGGTGACGCTGGACTGGAAACCTCACTGACATCTGCCTCAGGATCTTCATCCTTCACCTCATCACTAACAGCCTGCAGCACGTTAAAATGAGCAAAAGACAGTTAGAAAATTCAGGACAAGGTTCAGACAGAGCCACAGGGAATAAAACTAAGTTTGTTCACCTCAAGAAACAGACGATTTGCAGGTTTTCAGACCCGAATTTAGTAAAATGTCTGTCTGTTTTTATTTTACACAAACAGCCTTAATTTGAATTCAACATATTTGAACGTGAACTTTTTCTTCTTCTATTTTTATCATGTTTTATCCCGTCTCACAATTCATTTGTCTCCTGCTTTAGCAGCAAACAACTCAATAGCACCTGAAGTGTAAATAAATGGACAAAAAGTTGCTTATTGACATGTGGTTGAAAGCTCAAAAATTATAATATAATATAATAATAAAATTTAAAAAAATTAAATAAAATTTAAAAAATTTTGTTGAGAATTTTTTGGACAAGATCAAGTTCTAATGTGAATTTGGGTGAACTCTTCCTTTAACCTGCCAGCTTTACACTGTAATTTGATAAATGAATAGAAGAACACAGGGAAATCAGCACGTATTCACGTCTGGAGGAGAGACTTAGACTTACCTGCTCATGTTCGGCCTTTAAAGACAGGGCTGCGGACAGTGTGATGTGCTTAGTGTTGATGTCAAGGACAGATCCTGTGGAGGAAAGGGAGGCGGGGATCTCCTCCGACAAGCCAGGGCTGGAGTCTCCGGAGATGGAGCCCAGAAAGCAGGACTTCTGCAGGGGCGAGGAGCCGATTCGCTCCAAGATGATGCCAGAGCGTGAAGACAAGCTGATGGCCTCTTTGCAACCTGCCATAATATGCTGCAAGAACATAGACACATTATAACTCAAGTGTAATTCATTCATTGAAAGTGTTTTGGGCTTGTATTTCTTTAAGGAGAGAGAGGACGAGCACACTCAGCTCCAATGGTTAAATAATATATCACAGACATCTCAACCACAGAGTCTTAAATATATTGATATACACACCACCAAAAGTATGAATGAGCTCAAGACAAATATTCACTGTTAGAAAAATTCATTGAAAAATCAGCATTAGTTTCCACATATATTCAAACAAAAAGATCTCAGATTCAGGTACATGAAAAGCTGATTAACTAAAATTGCTGGGAGCCATCAGAACAGTGTGAGGATCCTTTGTCTGATTCTTGCCATGAGTTTCTGGATGGACCATGATGATCAAGATAACACTGACAATCATACAGTTCTGGGTTTCATTATATTTAAGTCGATGCAAAACATTGGGAAAAATAACATTTGATACTGGGACTCAAGCAGCTATTGAAATGAGACTATTTGAGCGGTTTAGAGGGGGAGTGTCTTTCATACACAGCTACACACTTTTTTAATTTGAGAAAGACCAAAAAACTTTGGACCAACTAGTTTAACCTTCAACAACTGGTTTCCCTTTATGAGTTTATCACTTTTTGTTTAAAGGTAAAAACCTCCGTCTGCAATTTAAGCAATAACTACAGCTGTCATATAAACATAGTGAAGTAAAATGTAGAATATTTCCCTCCTAAGTAACTGAAAATGAAAGTAACTCACCATTACACTGTACAACAGCTCACCTGTGTGAAAGGTGAACACACTACACACTGTATATATCATATTTATACTGTATACGCCGCCATTTTGCACTGAACACTTTAACATTAAAATTGCACACTGTATTTCTGATCTGTATACTACTAGTACACTGTTTATTATCTGCACACTGTTGTTTTCTTGACTCATTTGTGGCTGTTGGTGTTTTTCGTGTATATGATGTATAATTTTTCTTCGTATATTTTTATCAAAGTGACAGTAACTCAACATTGTACTAAAGTAAATGTACTTAAGTGCTTCCTTCTACTGTTTGTTGGTTCAGTATCGGTGACTTAGCAAACTGTGGTGGTCCTGTTGTCACTACAGGTCGCCATAGTTTCGCTAAATGTTCAAACAGTCACTTAAATTAATATATCAACGGTGGTTAAGTCATCTAACATTAGGTAAACAGGCAGGGGGCAGCTTAGCCTGGCTAACGTGAACTAGCCATTAGCTAGCTAGCTAGCATCAGAGTTAGCCGGCGGTTAACTCACCTCGCCCCTGTCCGACCAGTGCGGGTCAAAAGTGACTTTTCCCTTTGGTGAATTTTTTAAAGCCTCTATAACGTCCCATTTTTTACCCATCGTTTCAGCAGGCATCCCGACAGACTCGTACACAAAACCCAAAAACTACTAACTAACGATAACGCTGAGCTAAATTTTGAACCGCCTGATGAGGCAACATTAATTGCACTCCGACAAGAAACGCGGTATGGCGGCTCCACGGTTCCGGCCTTGCTATCCCCCTTATATTTATATTTTATATTTTGTTTTAAGTTAAATGGTCTCATAAGAAAATAGTATTGCATACAATAAAATGTATTCCATCCAATAACAATATTTATTTTGCTAATGAGAGTATTTCTGGATAGGTGGCTGAAATGGGGGCATTGCAGTCCCTGAGCCGGCCTTTTTTCTTAATTGGGTCTTTAATTTGTTTGTCTTTTATTTGTTTAATGTACTCATATAAATACTCAACTCTCAAGCAATAAATTAAATGCTAACTGCAACACGACATATGGGAAAAGTCGGCCAAAAAGCCCTTCACTTGGTCGTCAGTTCTGTTACCGCGCAAACCCAATTATAAAAGTTAAAATATAAACTAGAAAATTCCTGGAGAAGTTTTGAATGTGCCTGCTGCTTGGTGCGTGTACTTCACTCCCCACGTTTCACTCCGTTATTCTCAGTTTCATTCATGTCAGCAAAATGCATACATTTTCACATAATTGAAGTTTTCAAATTTAGGAATATGAAAGATGGAAGATTTTCAGAAAACGATGCAATAAGTCAATAACTCAGAAAAGTTATTTATTTAAAACAATATAAATAAGTTCCAGGCGACTAAAATCGAGCAATCCTTAAAAAGATTTTCATTAAAAGAAAGCTTTATTCATTTCATAGATAATATAAAACTCTTAAGTTAAAAGCAGATATTCAATAAATGTGATTTAGCTCTTCTACACTGCTGAGGGATGAAATGCTGGTCAGGTCGGTGAATCTTGCAGTCAGCTTGTAAGCAAAGCGTCACCAAACACATTTCCATACGAGGTTTTGAGAAAGTGGACGTAGTTCTGCAGACTGCGGTTTGTAGAGTCCGACTGCTCCAATCTGTCCTTCAGGTTCTGCAGCTGACTCTTGAAACGACGCTCCATCTGAAGGAGAACAAACACGGAACAGGAATTTGTTGCGTGGTGTGTGCAACATTAAAATTCGTCAGCACCAGGTTAATTTACTCATTCCCTTCTCTAAACAGTCAATCCTGTTGAGGATTGATGATGACAGAACTGAGGAGGGACACAGTGACGTACCTCCTCCTTGCTTCGCTGCAGCTGACTCAGCTCTGTTTTGGCTCGGCTCAGCTGGCTCTGCAGGTCCAAAGCTTTCGACTGGGACGTTCTCTCTTTGGCCAAAACCTTCTGCATGCTGTCGTCAACCTGCAGACGAGAGAGGCAAAATGTTGAACTGAAGCTTTCCTGATTGTGTATATTTACATTTCATAATTATCTATCATTAATCTAACTCCAGTTTTGTTATTGAAGGCATAAACATAAACCTTGTTTAGGAAATGACAATCACAATAAAACCTTCAAAACTTCAGTTTGTAAGCAACAATAAGACACAAGGGTTGGAACTTGTTTCCTGTATAAAAGCTGCCATATTAATGGAGTTATAGACAGTTATATAAAGGCTCAACTCTATGGACGAAGTTTGTAATCCAAGCTTTCTTTTACAAATCTGTCGACACATCGAAAATACATACAACTGTTTTCACAAAGCACTCAAAAAGTAAACTGTTCCTGTTGTGTAAAATAGGTGGAGTTGACCTTTATTGTTCTTATTCTTATGATAAACAGCAGTATTGCCAATTATTAATCCTCTTTGAGTAGAGCATTCTAGACGTCTGAATTTCCAGCCACATCTCTGATTTATTCAGCATCTCGTTAATAAATAAAGTGAAACAAAATGTCGTCATCAGTCAGATTATTAAGATACAAACTTGAGGGAAACACGGAGATGTGTAGAAGCTGTCATCGACCGTTAATCTGGCTGTGTTGTGTTGTGTTGTGTTGTGTTGTGTGTAGTCCTTAAAACCACAATAAGCAGCACATTTTAAATATGAAAGGGTCATAAGAGCTTCATGCTTCGTGCTTTTCTGCATCACAACAACACAAACAAGATGAGAAGGGAAGTGGAAATGGTAAAACTGTAGCAGGTATCCTCGAGTGTATGAGTCAAGTGTTTCTATTCAGTTAAATGTCTCTGTTTGGATTGAGGTTAAAGTTGTGATGTGATGGTTTCAGACCTGTCTCTGTGCGTCGTCCAGTGTTTGCTGTAGCTGTCTGGACAGGACGCTGCACTCGCACGTCTTCTCCTCCAGCTGCTGCTGAACGCTGCGGATTCCTGCTTCCTTTGAGCTGAGAACCTGAGACATTTCTCTGTTTTCTACCTTCACGTCCTCCAGCCTCCTGCAACAAACAGAGCACGAAATCAATTATGTTCCTTTATTTCTTATATTAGAAATGCATAGATGACGATTCTGTCCGTTCTGCCTCTACCTCTCTAAGTTGTGAATTTTCTCCTTGAGAACGCTGTTCTCCTCCTGCAGCAGCAGGTTCCTCTGCTGGAACGTCTCCAGCTGAGCGCCTTGCTGCTCCACCTGAGGAGGAACACCATGAACGGCCGACACAGGGTCAGCCATGATAGAAATCCACCTCTTACTGACAGCTGTTTACTGTCTGCTCTCAAATAAAAGGCAAAAATACCACATGCGTTCATCCTGCATTGTTACAGCCAATAGTTCTCTCCAGTCCAACTGAATTAGGTCGTTTGAGAGACGGTTTCTTGTAACAGGTGACAGCTGAGAGGAAAGTGAAACACAACTTTTCCTCTTAAAGATTACAGTTTGCTGTATTACCTCAGGAAGCATGAATTTTAAAAGTGTCATTCTCTTAAACATCTGTCTGTAGCCGTCACTGTAACAGAGATTAATTAGTATTTACTACCAAGTGTGAAAGAGCTAAAGTAACATAAACATCCCCCTTTGTTTTATTCTTATATCATATATGTCTGATGTAAATTCTTTCAACACAAACAAATGAAATCCTTCTTTTTGAGAAAGTAACGACACCGTGCTTTGCTGCCCTCTGCTGGGTGGTATCGAGAAAGACACAGTTGCTGTTCCTCCAAACGTTCTTAATCAGAAGGTAAATTCAGGTCATTTGTGATGTTACCATCATTTCACTTCTTACACAAGACCCAATGAAAACATAAGGCATTTTTAATATAACTGGAATTGTTTAGTTTAAGCCAATCCTGCGATGAGAGGTGTGGAGACCCTGTTACCACAAGGAGGCCTTCAGGCTGTATGAAGAATGTGCTGATGTGCAAACTCCTCTGGGAGAACTAAATCGACCGACGCTCAATTTAAAGGAGAATCTATGAAAATGATTGTAAAACAAGCTGCCAAAACTCTGTCCAATAAACAAGCTGCTGAAAGTACGTAAACATTTTCTCCTCCAGCCTCTTATGCACCTTGTGTCTGACTTCAGAGAGGGCGGAGTTGTGCTCCGCGTTCCTCCTCTCGTGGGCGTCGGCCTCCTGCTGGGCGTCTCGCAGCTGCTGCTCGGTCCTCCTCAGTCTGTCGGGCAGCGTCTCCAGCTCTCTGAGCCGACCCAGCAGCTCCCTCCTCACCTGCTCCTTCTCCCTCTCCAGGCTCGTCTCCACCTCCCGCATCTCCCTCTGCGTCATCTCCAGCTTCAGGCAGTGCTCCTCCGACTCCAGACGAGCCTGCTGGACCTGCGCAGAGACGGTGAGGGTTATATATTGTTATATATTTACAGTTGCTGGTGTAAAGTGAAGCAGCATCACTGAGAGTCAGACTGTACCTTCTTCTTGTATTTCTCCACCACGTTTTCATACTTTTTGATGGATGATTTCATCTGACGAGCTTCAAACTGAAGCCCCCTGAGCTTCTCCTCGGATGACGCCAACTCTCCCTAAACACGATGCGTTTATATAATAACTGCCACAGAAATGATGAAACAGTCGAAGAGGAAAGCTGTTGTGGTACCTTGAGTCTCTGGTTGTCCAGCTTGGTGGAGGCGTTTTCAGCGCTGAGATGTTGGAGCTGATCCCTGAGCTCCTCCCTCTCCGCCCGGCTCTTCTCCTCCGCCGAGCGAAGCTGGGAATTCAGCTCCGTCGCCTGGCTGTGATGGACGCGGGTCAAAAGTCAAAACTCAACTTAAAAGTTCAAAGATACGGTGCTTTTGGATCAGAACCTATTGTTTCAAATATTTCTATTATGAAGCATCTACTTGCTTAGATTCAGTGCTTCTTATGTTTAAACAGACAATAAATCCAAACATGTAGGAGAATAAAATAAAATAAAATACAAAAACATTTAAATCAGACAAAACACTGATTAAACCTGCAGGACACAAACAACTGAGGTGAGTAACGGAACAAAAAATAAGCAAAAGTGCAATATAATGCATAAAAGTACATAAGAGTAAGAGAAAATATGACACAGAGTAATACAGTCATATCGGAGCGTCACCTGTCTCCGTACCTAAATAATAAAACAGAAACACATAGAAATCTCAAAGAAAAACCCTCCTAACCCTCACCCTTCCCCCGCCCCCATCCTGGACTGCACTACCTGGGTCAGAACCGTTTGAATAAAAACAAAACAGAAAATAAGAGATGATTATATAGTACAATCTATATATATATATATATTTATACTGTATATTTCTGAGCGCACTCACAATCTGAGAGCAGAGAATTCCTCCTCCAGCTGCGATTTGGCAGCTGCTTCTTTAGAGTGTCGGAGGCACCAGTCACTGGATGTGGACAGAGCTTGAGCCAACTGGATTTCCTTTAAAATAAAACACAGAAATTGTCTCCTAATTATTTTTTATGTTTTCGCCTTTCAACTTATGTTCCGTGCCTGGGATTTCGTTTTGCATGTCAGGATATACATGTGCTGTGAAAGAGGGTCACACAACAACACCAGGAGGCGTCTGATTGGTCTCAGAGTCTCAGAGTCGTTCAGCAGCAGAACAATGAGTCCAAACACACAGACAGAGTCATAGAAGAAGAACAATGAGACCTGCAGCAGATGGTCTGACCCCCCCGCAGAGCCCTGAACTCATCATGGAGTCAGTCTGGGATCACATGAAGACACAGAGACACCATGGGTTCTCCAAGATGCTGGAACGACCTACTGGAGCTGGTTTAAAGTCAAAGGGGGAGAGGCACCGCAAATACTGATCTGACTTCGCTTTTTACTCTTTGCTAATAGAAACTATTTATGTCACATTTACTGCACAGTGCTGAATATTTAAGGAACTCCTCACAAAGACCAGATTCTCAGTAAAGTCAAACCAGCTGAGCCACGGCGGTGACCTGCTCTCACACCTGTGTTTGTTAGATTTGTGTGTTTTGTGTTTCACTGGAACAACAACCCAACTTCCTTTGAATCTGATTTGCATAAAAGCCTGAGATCAGACGAGTCACGGCCACCCGTGAGAAAACAACTGATTTGCATGACGCAGGATAAACCACAGAGCGGTCTGTGGACCAGCCTCAGGAACCCCGGCGTCGTTTGGTGACTAACGAGCCTCTGACATGTCACTGCTGTTTAACTATTACAATGCAGCTCTGAATACTGACCTTCTCCTTCAGTTTCTCCGCTCGCTCTCTGGAGGACTCCTCGGCACGCTCGGCCTGCTGGGTCAGCAGGGTCAGAGCTTCCTGGTCTCTCCTCCCCTGCTCCCCCTCCTCCTCGCCCCGCTGCCGCCTCTGAGTCTGCAGCTCCTCCTGCAGAGTCTGGAGCTTCTCCTGCTGCTGCTCCTGGCTCTGCTGCATCCTCTGCACAAACCAGGTTTAAGGTGTAATAAAGACCCTCGCATGTTCATGTAGATCTGCACTTCATATTTAGTAGCGCCAAGTTTTTGGAGTGAAATAAAAATATCAAAATGTCCTATTTTAATACAATATCCCATAAAACTGTGAGTTATTCTGAATAATCAGGAAATGATCTAAAAGTAAAAGATCTCCATGTGTCCAGCTGAGATCTGGTGTTTTACCACACGCTGTTGAAAAGCAGATTTGTTCAGTGTGTCGTCTGAATGATACAGAAAATGAGTCATAATTTCTATTCCTTTTTTTCTTTGGGGGGGGGGGGTGTTGTGCAATACGTTGTTTAGTGAGATAAAAACAGCATCTGATATTGACTTTGTTCTTATGGACGATGCACAGAGAGCGAGCAGGCTGTTCACATATGAACTGTGTGAGGAAAAGCAGCAGCTCTTTTCTGTCAGTGTTTGTATAAATATACTTTTTAAAACAGCACTAACACAGTGTTACCGACGTGAGATGGTTCCACATGTTTGGCACGCCACAGAAACGAAAATCAAAGCAAACCAAGGGATTGTGTTTGGTGCTCACAGACCTGAATCTGAGCAGCCAGCTGGGTCTTCTCGGCTTCTGCTCGGCTCAGCTGAGACTCCAGATGGTCGCGCGTTGACTCCAGGATTCTCGAAAGCTCCTCCGTCGTCTTCACCGTGTCCTGCCACGACAGAGGGAGGCAGAGGGTGAGTTTCTTGTAGATGAACCTCTATCTGACTATGTGAGACAAATCCACGTTATTTCTCTGCCAAGCTATGACGCGACGCAGGCGAACAAAGACACAGTTCCAGTTATAATTCTCAACCCTTTCAAAGTCCAAATGCTCGGCGAGCTTCGACGCCTCTTTCTCCCTGTGGGTGAGTTTGGCCACGAGTCGCTGCAAGAGAAGAACAGACACAGGAACAACCTCCCGTGATGTTACCTGGTGGCAGGTGAATTTATGGGTGAAGGGACAAAACAGCAGCGTACGTCACTCACAATGTTCTCTGCTTCGCTGTCGGTCAGTCTCTTCCTCAAGGCGTCTTTCTGTTCTGACCGCACCAGTGAATCTCTCTGTGGATACAAGCAGACGAGCCGTGTTTGCTTCTGCTGTCATTTGTAAATTCTGTATATTTTCTTTTCTAACCAGAAGTCATATATAAGCTCAAAGTTTTCTTTTTAATTTTATCTTCCGCTTTGATTTCCTTTCAGAATAAAAGGCTTCATTCCTGCAGCTTAATCAACTAACGAAAGAACAAAAGCAGAAAACTTGAACAGAATAAACAAATTAAATAAACCAGTGTGAACAAACTTACCTTGAGACTGATGGTGAAAACTAATGATTACTCCCATTATTAATTAATCTGTCGATTATTCTCTTGATTGATTGTCTTTAAATCACTTGTTTTTTTTCAAACCAACAGTCCAAGATATTTTATTTACAGTGAAATCAATCAGAAAATGAAATTCTCACATTTGAGGATGAAGAACCAGGAAACGTTTGGTTGATTTAAGATTATCGACTATTCACAGCTGTAACTTCCTGTACCTCGTGTTGACTCCACTCTCTGAGGAGCTCTCGAAGGCTCTGGTTGGTGTTGTCGAACATCTCTATCTTCTCGAACAACAACTCCTGCTGCCGTCCCAGTGAAGCTGCGTGCAGCTTGGACAGACGCTTGTCCTAAAAATAAACAAATAAATGACTAAATAAAGACATGTCCATGTCCAGGAAAATAAGTCCTCATCCATCCTTCATCCTGCCGACCAGCTGTGTCACCGGACTCACCTTCGCCATGCCGTCGATAGTTTCCTTCAGGGATGTCAGCTGATTAGCTACAGCTACGCCGTCGATCTCTGCTTCTACCAGCGCCCTCAGGAGTACGTCCGTCTCTCTGTGTTGACCCCTGGAATCTGACCTGTAAGGAAGATGGAAAAATATCAAAGTGAAACGCCGGCGTGTGAACACAGCTGTCGTCACATGGGGCACATTCGTCATTGGCCTGTATCTTTAGAAAGAAAGGCGACTAATCCAAACAAAAACCTTTACAGTGGACATTTACTCAAGTACTGAGGTATTTACACTTTATATGTTTATTTCTATTTTATGCAACTTTTTACAAGGAAAAAAACTAACAAAAAAACTAATGTAGAGTATTACTGAACTGTGGTATTAGTACTTTTACTTAAGTAAATGATCTGAGTACTTATGATGACAGTGAGTTCACTCCTTCAGCAGGTTTTATGTTCTACAGCTGTTCCACAGGATATTACTCTGCAGTGCTGACTAACAAACACAGTTCAACTAATAAAAAAAGCACATGTGCAACAGTTTGAGAGTAGACTAACAAAGTGCACTATGCCAAATTTGAAATGTCTAGTCTATTGTTGGCAACAGAAGACACAAAAATCTGTCTGATCTCAGGCAGACGTCCTGGGAGAAAAGCTCTTGATTTTAAATTTTGAGGGGAGCGACGACAACAGCTGCCGTATCCACGAAAAGAAAATGTCCCCAGAAATGACAAACATATGATCTGAAGTTGTTTTGAACACCACTGAAGTGTATCAGGACGGGTTTGTTTTGAGCACTTTGGTATTTTAGGGAACGTTGACACGACTCTTACTTCTTTGAACGACGGACGCCTTCCTGCTCTTGGAGTAGGATGCTGAGGCTGTTGGATACGGCGGCCGCCTCTTCTTCCTGCTCTTCTCCGTCACGCTGATGTCCTGACTGATGCTGCACTCGGCTCCTCTGCTCATAACACACAAACAAACACAGCTCATGTTTCTCTGTGGAGGCGAGAGGGGAGGAATTGGGCCAGATTTCTGCTCTACGTGTTGCTGTGTTAAAATGAAAAATGTACAATTTGAAGACGTTTGTCCTCAGTAAACAAGCCGTGAATATCCCCTCCTCTCCCTAGTTGTAAAGTGTATAAAGAGACCTGGCAGTTGTATGAGCCCACATCTCTTCGGCAGGACAGTCTTCCAGGAGGAATCCACGGCGACCGGGCCTTTGGCCTCCCTCCCTCTCCCTTCACCTGGACATCTTTTGTCCTGTTCTGCAGAAGGAGACAGATTTCACCGGTAAAACACAAGACTTACTGAAGCATCCTCATCTTCTGAATAATTTAGTCTATTTAAATCCAAACTCTGTAAAACTGTGTTAAAATAGACAGATGACAAAGTACGGTCCTGGAGAGACTATGACACACCCCCCCACCCTCCTGCAGAGGAGAACAGTGGAGTTGTTTTGCATCTCTATGGTCGTTTTGAGCGTCTTTGTCGATGTTTTTGTCTTTTAATGGTCATTTTGCATCTCTTATCATTTTGGTGGTTGAGTGTCTCTTTGCGTCATTTTGTGTTTCTTTATAGACATTTCACATCTCTTTGAAGTCATTTTGTATCTGTATGGTTGTTTTGAGCGTCTGTATGGATGTTTTTCACCTCTTTGTGGTCATTTTGCATCTCTGTGGTCAATTTGAGCGTCTTTGTCGATGTTTCTGTCTCTTTGTAGTCACTTTGCGTGTCTCTCTGATCATTTGACTTCTATTTGAGGCAGTTTTGCATCACTTTGTGGTGGTTTTGTGTCTCTTTATAGACATTTTGCATCCTTTTCAGATCATTTTGTATCTGTATGGTCGTGTCAAGCATCTTTAAGGATGCTTTTAGTCTCTTTGTGGTCATTTTGCATGTCTCTTTGATCGTTGTGCTTCTATTTGAAGCTGTTTGGTGTATCTTTGTGTTGGTTTTGTGTCTCTCTATGGTCATTTTGCATCTCATCGTGGGTTTGTTTTGTTTCTTTACGGTCATTTTGTGGACGTTTTGGGCCACTTTGTGTTACTTTTATGACTCTTTGTTGATGTTTTGTGACTCTTTGTGGTCATTTTGCATCCCTTTTATGACTTGTTGACGTTTTGAGTCTCTTTCACTGACATTTTGCAGGTGAATCCTGTGAAACCCTCGGTGTGTGCCCGGTAGATAATCACCTATAGGTAATGTTAAGAAACGAACAAATCAGTGCAGCTTAAATCAGGTGACCTCGGTGATGAACTTCACATATGAGCAACAAAATAAGTGCAATAGGAAGTTTAAACTTTGATCACCGTGCAGTATAAGCAGTATAAAAAGTGACTGTATTTCCAGCTTAATAAACCAGGGTAACAACCTGTGGGGTCTTGCTGGGACTCCTTCTCATATGAACATGTACAGGTGTGGTCTCCGGTACGTGGACATGAACCGGTGGCGTCGACAGCGGCGGCGGCTGCGGTGGTGATGAATCCCGGGTTTTCATTCTTTCGAGACGTTACAACAACATTCAAACCGCGTCTCGGGATAAAAGAAACCGAACCGGACGAGTATTTAAGCCGGACATCACATTATTAGCATGCTAAGTTACATGTTTCCTACACAAATCTCGACTTTTGTCTGCGTAGCCGACGGTTGTTTGGATCGACATACGAGCCCGCTGATTGGCTCGTTTGCAAGATCTCGTTCTGTGATTGGTGGAAGCGAGTTTTCGATAAGCGTTGCCCGTGGTAACCACTGAAAGTAACGGGTAATGCTGCATTCAGGGAATTTCCGCAAAATGGGAAGAACTTGAAAAACACTCGTTATTCCGGTGTGGGAGTTTTCACACATTATTCCAAAATGGAAGAAGTACTCAGATCCTTTGCCTTGGTAAAAGTAGCGGGACAACAGTTTAAAAATATTCCAACCAAAAGTACTGCTTTCAAAATCCTCCTAAAGTAAGTACATTATCAGATTAATCAGAAAAATATATCTAAAAACCTTTGTTTTTACTTTTCTCTCATCTTTGTTTTTACTTTAGATGGATAGATAACAGATAGAGTAAATAAAGCATATAAATAAATAGAATAAAATAGATAAATATAGACTTAAGACCCATAGCTATAATGTGTTCATATTATACATTTTACAATGTGTATATTCAATACAATGGTAGTGATATACTGTAATATTTTATACATTTGTGCACATTGGGTAGAGGTTGGGCAATGGACAACTATTTTGACATTCAACTAATCAACTTATAATAATAATACATTTTTTGTCGTTTATTTAGAAAGAAATGCAGAGCATCTCAAATGTGAGGATTTTATGATTTTTGTTGTGTACATGACGATAAACAAAGTAATAATGATACAGACATTACCTTGGACTTTTACTTTAACATTTTCCACTATTTTATTAACAAAAAGGTTTATCAATTAACCAAGAACATAATCAAAATAATCAAAGTTGTTGATGATGAAAACAATCTTAAGTTACAACCATATAACAATGTGTAAGCAGCATTTTACTGTTGCAGCTGTTTGAGGTGGAGCTACTTCAAACGAGTGTTAGTGAGTTTAGTCCAGGGGGCCTCTTCAAAGGGTCATCAGATTAATCTGTGGCGTCATGAAATGAGTAATGGGAGAGGAAATTAAAAAAAAAAAATAGAATTATGCTGAACAACATGTCCAACCTTGAAGTTAATGGGCTCACCAAAACTGGACGGTTGAAGACTGGAAACCCGTAGCCTGGTCTGATGAATCTGGATTTCTGCTGAGGCAGCAGATGGTAGAGTATACGTCTATGAATCCATGCACCCAACCTGCCTGTGTCAACAGTCCAGGCTGCTCCTGCTGGTGGTGTAACGGTGTGGTGAAGATTTTTATTGTCACACTTTGGGCCCCTTAATACCAATTAATCATGGTTTGAATGCCACAGCCTCGGTAAACAGATAACCCTTGGGGAACGTTCCCTGAAGGTTACAACTTTAAAGAATGTTCTTTAAAGGTTACAACACTACAAGGCTGTTTGGCCACATTAACCCAGACTCTCTGAAAGCCATGGTCATTGAAGTTATAGTTTTAAGACTATTAATAGGGGGCGATAGACTCAAACGTCTCCTTCAACAGGAGACATTTTGGATACACACAGTCAGGGCCATCTCTTTCTGAGGCCTAAATAATGAAACAGATTTTAGCCCCTTTCTATAAACTGTATTACTTACCATGATATACTATATTCGTATTTCTACAGTATTTTTATTGTTTCCATATTGTTGTTCACATTTAGATTTTTCTCATATAAATTGGGGAGTTTCTCTGATATGTGATAATGCGATATTAGACTGTTTTAGACTGTGTTTCCACTTATATGAGGTTTCCCAGTCTGTGTACTATCATCACATCATTCTCCTGATTTATGCTGTGATATTATTGTTTATACTTTATTTCACAGGACTGAGTTTAGTGTACTTTATTTGTATACATTACAATTTGTTTCTCCCCAGCCTACAGTCTTATTATTCATAATTATGTTTTCTTTCTCAGCTCATATGTGTTTGATGCAGTTTAAATCTTTTTATTATTATTATTATTTCTTGTTGTTTCTATTGTCATTACTTGTTTGACTCTGTAAGTCGAAACGCGTTGGTATATCCATATATTAATAAAGGATTTTTAGTTTCACATCTATAATTTGAGTATTTTTTTCTGATTGTACAGTTTCAACTCGTATAAGACTTATTTTACTAGACAGTTGTTTTTTTTCAAGTTGATCGCACCAGTATACGTTATTATTTAAGTTAAAAAAAATAGTTTAAATGCCCAAATTAATAAATTGATGAATAGCTACATACACCAATCACAAGACTATAATAATTCCAGTGTTCATTGGAAATGTATTCCCGATCAGTTGTGGCCTAGCAGTTAAACATCGATAACAGTTATGAATTATGTTCATTATTTGCAGTTTGTTTATTTATTTAGCTTTGCTCTCCTTAAGTTTACCGCTGCACGTTTGTTCACTTTTACTTTGAAGACGACCTGTTCCTGTTTCCGGCTCTCGATTTCCTTGTTCAATTTTTTTTATTGTACATGTTGGACAATGGAACAAACTGACGGTTTGTTGCGCTGAATTGAAGTGCACGTCTTGATTTAATGGGACAATAACAGACGCAAAGCGTTAACAGCGTTTCTGCAGCATCTGCTGATGAAGAACGAGCTCAACAAACGTCAACATACATTTACACTCAGAATAAGTAGGGACAATGAAATTAGACAATACCCCTTCAACTGGAATTTTTCATTACACAACGTCAACAACTGCAGAAGAATTAAACTTCATGCACAATCTCAAAGTAAAGTTTCCAACATGTTGTGGAATCTGCATAATATTAATATGGTGTTCCTAATAAAGTGCTCGCTGAGTAAACGCAATATAAGTATTACTCTGTGAAGCAACTACAACTGATAGTTAATGTGTAACTTAAATGACTTTTGTACTAAAGTAAGCACCAATTTAATGGTTATGTAACTGCAGAAGTGTAATGTTCGCAGTTAAGAGAAGGAAATGGTTGAGATGACTGCACTTCCGGTTTCTTTCTACGGCACTTCCGAACATTAGCTAGCCTGCAGAGCTAGCTAACGCTCAATTCATTAGCTGTTAGCCGCGGTTTAAGTCCACAAATCACCATATGGCTTACTAGTATATTTACGCTGCAGGTTCTTGACCGAGTCCACATGTTTAAGTAATAAATCTGATGTACTTTCGATTGGTATTTTTGTAACCAACTCATCGTTGAACCGCCAATCAGCTAAAAACAAAGCTGCTAGCTTCAGCCGTCCATGTGCGTGCGACGCAGCGATGAGATGCAAAAGGAGCCAGCGGCTGCTGGTGCAGCAGCTGGAGAGGTTAATAATAATAATAATACAGTATATCTCCTTTGTGCTACTCTTTTATCCCGCTGCATACCAGCCCGGTGAGGCGTGTGCTGCCGCCGCCACCGCCGCCGCGGAGGAGGAGGTGGGAACAAGCACCGACACCCTGTTATTGTGCAGGGCGTGCGGACACGAGCTGGCGGTCGGGACGGACATCCACTTTGTCCCCAGCCGGCTGGCTCTGTCCAGCCGCAACGACACGCAGGTCGGGGGTCGGAGGGTTAACGTGCAGCTCTTTGAAAACCCCCACGGACACCAGTTTGAGGTGATTACGTTCAGAAAAGCGGACGTTACCCAGCACTGGCCGGCAGATAAACACTTCTCCTGGTTCCCGGGGTTCTCGTGGACCGTGGCCACCTGTCCTCGGTGTAAAACTCATTTAGGTGGGTATAAACCGGGAATGGTGCGAAAATAAAGTAAAGATATTTAAAAAACCTTTAACTTAAAACAAGTAAGTTAGTACTGGTAGTAGTTTGAATACAGAGCTGTGTTCTGGGAAATGAGACGCATCAAGAAATAAACAGTTTTCCACAAAAGAGCTGCGAGTTAAAATATTCAGACCACAAATATGTGATAATTAATTTATATTTAAAAACATTGAAGAAATATACTCAACCATGGAATACTTATATGTCACTAACTAGTAACCAAATTTAGTAATTAAAACTATATGTTAAAAAGGTTAAATCAGTAAACTAAAAAGTTATGCACTCTCACTTAACTTAGAATAGTCTTATTAAATACTTGTACTCATGCTGTGTATTTTAATCTGGATAACTTTTTCAAATCAAAGTTGAAACCCACAGAATCCTGACCTTTTAATATATACTTGTATTAGTCTGATAAGGCTTCAATACTTTGAAATAATATTTACCTTCCCAATTATCTTATTATAACAATTAATTTTGAGTAAATCAAAATATAAATAAAATCTGTGCAAAAGTTATGCACAATCAAATAACTACAGTAGAAATATTCTAACTAGTTAAACTTAATTATGTTAAAATTACAACTGCAGACAAATGTAACTTCTTAAATAATTGTATTTGCTCCATGTGTGTTAAAGACTTACTGTCTTAATTATGGAGCAATAATGTTGAACAATAGAGCTGCGGTGATTAATCAATCAATGACAAAAAATAAACATAACTATTTTAACAATTGAATTATTATTTCCTTTTGAAAAAAATCCAAACATTTAACTGGTCACTAGATTAAACAAATTGTGAAGATTTGATGTTTTTCTTGGTCATACATTATAGTAAATTGAGAATCTTTGGACATTTGTTTTGTAACATGCCCAAATAGATTTTGCAATTTTCTGACAATTTATAGACAAAACAATTAACCAAGGAAATAAATCTACAAGTTTATCATTGATAATAATACATGTAATTAGTTGTAGCCCATTGAAAAGTAAGTTGTGCATACTCAATACTCAGAGAAATATTCTTTTATCTATGCCATACATTTGGTATATTCTGGATTTAGTATAGTAAGTTCTTATTTGCTCCATATCAGATTTATCCAGGAAATACACACTTAAATAAATTCTTATGACTCTGCCACAATTATTGATTTTATCTCCTAAGTGGGAGCAGGTGAAAAGTTAAAATCTCTTCATTTAAAAGAGAAGTTACAATTACTGAGCAAGCAGTAGAAAAATGCTTTTCATGGCTCTCATCCTACAGGGACCGACCTCACACTTGTTGGAACCCATGTGCTATATTTTAATGGTTTATAAACAACAGGTGTGTTTTTAGATAACCGATTTGTTTTGTTTCTCACTCCAGGTTGGGCCTTCCAACCCAGCAACTGGCCAGACACGATCACTAAAACCAAATTTGAGGCGTCGGAGCACACCTTCTTGGCTTTAATCACCCATCGACTATTAAGAGAAGACTTTGCTTCAAGCTTGTTAATGACGCCAAAATCCTTCACGAGTTGATGGACTTTGACTGTACAATTTACCCAGGTGCCTTTGCTGCTACCT
>NW_019525506.1:667542-693161 GCF_002814215.2 Seriola lalandi dorsalis
GGGTAGAGGTTGGGCAATGGACAACTATTTTGACATTCAACTAATCAACTTATAATAATAATACATTTTTTGTTGTTTATTTAGAAAGAAATGCAGAGCATCTCAAATGTGAGGATTTTATGATTTTTGTTGTGTACATGACGATAAACAAAGTAATAATGATACAGACATTACCTTGGACTTTTACTTTAACATTTTCCACTATTTTATTAACAAAAAAAACAATGTGTAAGCAGCATTTTACTGTTGCAGCTGTTTGAGGTGGAGCTACTTCAAACGAGTGTTAGTGAGTTTAGTCCAGGGGGCCTCTTCAAAGGGTCATCAGATTAATCTGTGGCGTCATGAAATGAGTAATGGGAGAGGAAATTAAAAAAAAAATAGAATTATGCTGAACAACATGTCCAACCTTGAAGTTAACGGGCCTGTCTCTTATACACATCTAGCAATAATGTTGAACAATAGAGCTGCGGTGATTAATCAATCAATGACAAAAAATAAACATAACTATTTTGACAATTGAATTATTATTTCCTTTTGAAAAAAATCCAAACATTTAACTGGTCACTAGATTAAACAAATTGTGAAGATTTGATGTTTTTCTTGGTCATAGATTATAGTAAATTGAGAATCTTTGGACATTTGTTTTGTAACATACCCAAATAGATTTTGCAATTTTCTGACAATTTATAGACAAAACAATTAACCAAGGAAATAAATCTACAAGTTTATCATTGATAATAATAAATGTAATTAGTTGTAGCCCATTGAAAAGTAAGTTGTGCATACTCAATACGTCGAGAAATATTCTTTTATCTATGCCATACATTTGGTATATTCTGGATTTAGTATATTAAGTTCTTATTTGCTCCATATCAGATTTATCCAGGAAATACACACTTAAATAAATTCTTATGACTCTGCCACAATTATTGATTTTATCTCCTAAGTGGGAGCAGGTGAAAAGTTAAAATCTCTTCATTTAAAAGAGAAGTTACAATTACTGAGCAAGCAGTAGAAAAATGCTTTTCATGGCTCTCATCCTACAGGGACCGACCTCACACTTGTTGGAACCCATGTGCTATATTTTAATGGTTTATAAACAACAGGTGTGTTTTTAGATAACCGATTTGTTTTGTTTCTCACTCCAGGTTGGGCCTTCCAACCCAGCAACTGGCCAGACACGATCACTAAAACCAAATTTGAGGCGTCGGAGCACACCTTCTTGGCTTTAATCACCCATCGACTATTAAGAGAAGACTTTGCTTCAAGCTTGTTAATGACGCCAAAATCCTTCACGAGTTGATGGACTTTGACTGTACAATTTACCCAGGTGCCTTTGCTGCTACCTATTTTTTATTTTTTAAATAAATTTCTATGCATCCCCTTAGTTTGAAGACTCCCACACATGTATACACAGTAAGTTTTATTATTGTAACAAAGCAAGTTGTACACCTCAAATTTAAAACAGTTTCTTTTCCCCCCAGCGGAAAAGGAGAGGGTGATTAAATGTAAATTCTATGAGATAACAGGTTTTTTTTTTTTTTTTACCCATGAAGCAGTGGGGGCCAAAATTTACAAGCTTGTTTTTTTTTTTCCATTTTGTTCTTTATTAAAAATGTCATTTCAAATCTCATGGATATCTGTAAAACAATACAATGAAAAGAAAAAAAAAAAGTCCCATAGAAATGATGTCAAAATAACCACTCTCCCCAATAACCAACATACTCCTGCCCCTCCCCAGCTTAGCCCACCCCCCCCGCCCCCTAAACATTACAAGTCAAAGGAATGAGCTGGTACTCGTTAACCACATAGGGGAAAAATAACAGTTTTTTCAAGGGATCAACGCCCCAACTGAAAAAAATAAAATAAAAATTATAAGGGGGAAAAAAAAATAAAATAAAAAAAAAATAAAAAAATATTGAGGTCTGCTAGCGCTAGGTCACTACACCATGGCTTTAGTCAATTTACCACACAACCTTTAACTGAAGGAACTCTGTGTGAACTGTCAAATTCTACTCAGGATGCCGCGCTGATTCTATTTTTTATACTTTTTTTTTTTTATTGTTTTCGAGATGACCTTGGGGATGGTACTCACAATTCAGGGCAAAGTGCCATTGGCCTTAGATGAATCAAAGGAGAACATAACATGGCACCAATAGGTGAAGACGCTTCAGAATGGAAAATGAAGCAAAAAAAAAAAAAAAAAAAAAGAAAAAAAAAGTAAAACCTTTGCTCCCGAACATGAGTGGAAAAACCAAACAGGGAATAGAAGGTTGAGGGTCTGGGTAGATGATGTTATTTCTTAGTCGTCTTCTCCTTCGTCATCCTGTGAGAGTAAAACAAACAGTCAAGCGAGTGCTGAAAAAGTACCACAAACAAAACCTGTTTTCTTGACTTTATCCCTTTACCTCTCCATCTTCTCCATCATCCTCTTCATCCTCCTCTCCGTCTTCATCTCCTTCCTCATCAATGTCCTCCAAACCCTCCTCATCCTCTTCGTCGTCCTCACCTTCACCCTCTTCGTCGTCCATATCAGGAACCTGGGGATAACAATCACTTTTCAGTACATTTGATACAGCACCTGGAACATCAACACCAAAGATAACATTTCAATAAAGGAACAAACAGACAGATTAAACATGCCCGCTTATTGTGAGAAGCGGCATCTAGGGAAATAAATATGCTACAAGCAAGAATACATTAAGCATTCTAATAAGCACTGAATATGCTGGTCGTAAACATACCAGGTAGTACTGCAGAGGGTTTGGCCAGATGTCGTCCTTGATGACCTCCCCTAGCTCATCTGCGCCAGCATCGGCATGATCGGTGAACCAAGTGAAGAAGCTCTCTGGCTCTTCATGTTGCCTCTTCCTTCCTGCTTTGTTCTGTGTCTGGCTTGAGCGCTTGGTCAGGTCCTACAAACATACAGAGACAAATAAAAAGATTACCTGTTGAAAATGGTACTCTGATACAACCCATACTAGCTAAAATGTAAAAGTTGGAAATGTTCTGATTGAGGATAATGAGAATGCTACCACCCTGAGAACAAAAAATACTCAACACACACACACACACACACCTTTCCTGATTTCCATTTGATTTCTGTTGACTTTGAAGATGGATCTCCGCTCTCGTTCAGATGGAACTCTTTGGAAAGTACTTTGTTTTCGAAGTACGGATTTTCATCGAAATACTGGAAGACAAAATGCACCAGGGTAAGAACACAAGAAAAGATTTTCATCACCATGTTGTGTGTGTATGCAACATTACAATACTTACAAAATCTATTCTGTAGCCTGACTTGATGTCTTCAAACTCTGTCACCTCCACTCGGCTCAGGTAGTGAAGTGCTTCTTCATCTTCCTCCCCCAGTAGGGCAGATACTGTAGGGAAATGCATATTTTACAGACCGATACAGGGCCTCAATTTCTGGTTTATTGTCATGCAAACATCTGTCATTGTGATCTAAATGCTTCCACAGAATAAAAACAATATATACACCTCATGCTGAATTTCTTACCTTGTGGATGGTTGACAAACGTGGTGACCCAGAAGTTTGGGATTTTGGCGATCAGTTCTGACCTCTTCTGAAAGAATGGCTGACGGAGTTTGTTGTATTTCTGTTCTACTTTGAGGATCTCCTCACTGGCTTGCTCGTTCAACCTGAAGGGTGGAACAATAAATAAAAATCACAAACCAAAATACAAATTAATTTGGACTGTTTTGCTGATGGACACACAGGCAAAAAAAATAAAAAATAATAATAACCCACCCATTTGTTATGCATTTCAATTGTTTTATCATTATGTTTACTTAGACACAAGGATGCCAAATAGTGAACCGTGAAAGGCTGAAATTCTGCAGGTTCTCATGCCACCCTGTGATTACAGCATCTGATTTCACTAGTTGGTTCCTCATCCTTTAACAACATTTTCGTAATCCAATCACCTCCTTGAGTTTTCTGCTGGACAGAAAGTCTCAGCCCTACAAGGACAAAGTGTGACATCCCTAATCTGTAAGAATCTGACAAATTTGTGTTACCTGTCAATTTCGTTTTGAACTTCGTCGATGTGTTCAATAGCTTCTTGCTGCTCTTTTTCTGTGGGGGACAAAGAATAGAAATGTGTCACAAAATATAAAAGTTAAAAGCATCAACAGTCAAGAGTGAGACTAAAATAAATACACGTTAATTTATAAATTGATTTCAAAAGATGGGGAGATTCATAATACTTCTCTTTTTTAAAAATAAATAAATAAATAAAAGTATTTATTTACTCATGCCCGCATACAAATTTTGATATATAAAAATTAAAGCCAAATTTCTATCATCGTTTGTTGTTTTCATCCCCGCAACTAAGTTTCCGCAAACTACTGGGGTCTGTACGTAGGTTTCTTTTGCTTTTCTAATCGTTTCCGCGCACATAGTAAATAATCCTCCGTTAGTATGCGGTAGGTAACGGTAGTTGTCAGGTTATCTGGCAGACTAACAGTCGGAGTCTCCCGGAGGTAAAGGCAATGTGAGCGGCCAATAGCTGCAGTTCTAGCGGTTCAGACACTCACCGTTTCCTGCCGGCTGCTACCGACAAGGCCGCGTGGTTTAAATGTGGGACATCAGACTGCACACACAGAGCCGCGATAACGTGAGACACCGAGCTAGGACAGATGCCAGAGTAGACCCCTGTAACTGTCAAACCCTTGCCCATACGGCGGGATCCTAGATCCAGTTATGCAACTTTTAATAAATAGTTTGACTTAATGCGGGGCTGGTGGATTTAAATGCATCTTGGCCAGGAACAAAACACAACGTCGTCAGCTAGCGTTAGGTAACATTACAACAACAACACTAGCTGGCTAGCTGCTAATGCCCAAATGAAAGGGACAACTACTCCGGTTATTAAACACAATAATAACTACGTTAGCGCAAATTGGGCAGTTTGTGGTTGTTTCACAACAGCACACATAACAAATCATGCTCAAGCATCGCATACGGCCACTGGGTCAGTAGCCATCGACAACAGTGGCCACGCTGATGATGCTAAATTAACTAGCTAACATGGCCTCTCAGCACCGGTCTGAACTGAACAACAGGCTGGAGTAGCGGCATGCTAATAAACGCGTTAGCAGGCGAGCTAGCTGCTGTTAGCGAAATGTGAATACACGCAGCAGCCGTCGCGGTCAACCACAAAGAAGGTCCAGGGACGTTAAGCAAAATCAAAGCAATACATAAAATAATTATTAACATTCATGCACGTTATGGCAATGCAAATTATGTTAGAGAAGAAAGTGAAAATGGCGGTGAACAGGAGGCCGCCATTCCCCCTTACCGGAGGTTTCGTCCGCTCCGTCATGGTTTGAGTTCAGCTCCTTTTTACTCACTTTTGCCGCCGAGGCCGACATGTTTTCGCAAGCTGGGGTAACTTACAGACGTCTGAGAGAATAGCTAGTAGCTTTGAATCTGGTTTCTCCCCGAACAGGAGAACGTTAATTCGGCGTAAAGTTCAGCGTGGAGAAGCCAACAACGTGCTGCTTTCCACACAATGTAGCTGCCGAGGAGCGAGGAAGTCACAGCAACCGCCGCTCACGCGCTCCTTTCATTACGAACGCGCCTCGCCGAATGGAGCAGAGAAGAGCTCCGCCTCTCAAAATAGGTCTCACTACTCGGCTCCAATTTGCTCATTTACTACTCTCTCTTCTCTTAAAATCACCCCCAAAATGAACCAACCCTCGAATTATTACTTGTATATATCTCATGCGCGATTTTTAAATTAATAAATAAAAAAAAATTACGTTTATTCGGGCAAGGCCAAAGCTTCAGTTGGACCGACTCGCACTTGCGCACTTAAAAAAAAAAAAAAAAAAAAAAAAGATGCTGAATGTCAGTCGAAGTTGAAGCCCCATCCTGATGGTCGGTGCTAATTAGTCACAGTTTGACCCGAGCTTATTGTTTGTTTTAGATTAAAAAAAAGTCTAAATAAACAGGGCATTTTAATTTAGCTAAACGACGTGTATAAATCATAGCTTCATATTAGCATAATCGGTGAGGAAGACTGTGAAGCTACCGGACGCGTATTAGCCTGAATCACAAAGAGTGTAAGGCCAGTGTGTACGTCCTAGTGTATATGTAACTCAAATATTAATGGTGTCCAGTCAACTAATCTCCATTGTTATTTTACAGGACAACAGACAGCCGAGAACAACAACAACAACAACAACAACCACCACAGAGTTGTCATGTATGCTTGTATGCAGACAAGTGTACATGCAGGGTTTGGAAACAATCACAGTGCTGTCAGCAAACCTCAATGTCCAGGATCAGGTTCAGTTCACCAGCAGCTGCACCTTGATTTCCCACCCCTTGCACGTATGTTGACTATCAGTATGGCTATTAATGTCTCTTACACCCCCCCCCCCCCCCCCTCTCTTGTCAAAGCAGGTTAAATAAATGTGTTAAATGCTGCAGGCTGCTCTGTGCCTTGTCCCAAAGAGAGCAGCAGCAGCAGCAGCTCTGTGTTTGTCTTTTGGTTGGTGACAGCACAGGAACATGTGGTCATGCAGCGGCCAATGCCGAGCCCAGAGCGGGCGATCAGCACAGTCAGACTAGCAGCAGCAGAAGAAGAAGCAGCAGTGCTGGCACTGGAGGAGAACTCTGCCATCCCCCTGCAGAGAGAAACCCCCCTGAAAGAGATAAAGAGAGAGAGAGAGAGAGAGAGAGAGGGAGAGAGAGGGGGGATTTGGTTACAGAGCAGAGGATGAGGATGCAGCGTGAAGGGGATGTTGCAGAGGAAGCTGCAGGGAGGCAAAAACAAACAGGAGGACAGGCTGTGTGATCCAGGTCTCAAGATGTAGGAGCTGCATCAGAGGAGCCCTCGGTCAGAGTGTGTGTGTGTGTGTGTGTGTGTGTGTGTGTGTGTGTGTTTGTGTGTGTGCGTATGTGTGACAACACCATAACATCAGGGGACTTGTTGTGTTTCAAGGATAGTGAAGGTGGAGAGGCGCAACCTGAGAAAACCCCCCACCCACCACCACCACCACCACCACCACCACCACCTCCTCCACACAGGATGAATTAGTCCTTATTCAGCAAGGAGCGAGAGCATCATTCTGAGGTTAGTGAAGCGCAAAGTCATACTGCTTCCAGCTGAAATGAACATGCTGTTCTCACTTAGTCCAGCTCTTCTTTGGCACTTGTTTTTCTCCCGTAAGGAAACGAGTCATGCGTGCAGCTC
Organism: Seriola lalandi dorsalis; assembly: GCF_002814215.2. Taxonomy (NCBI): domain Eukaryota; kingdom Metazoa; phylum Chordata; class Actinopteri; order Carangiformes; family Carangidae; genus Seriola; species Seriola lalandi. The sequence continues at coordinate 674,769 of NW_019525506.1, forward strand.
CGTCACAGGTGATCTCCTCATGTTCTGGCACTTGTTATGGTTCAACTAAACCTGTATTCAGTCAGTGTTTTTTTGCTGTTTGTGAATGTGCTCAAAATGTGCTAAAAAAAAAAAAAAAAAAAAGGAAAAAAGCAAGGTGATGAAGTGAGTCTTGTTGTCTCTTGATGTGATGTCGTTATCCAGGATCAGATGTTGTCCACAGCTCAACAGATGCTGCAGGATAGCCGCTCCAAGATCGAGCTGATCCGACTGCAGATTATCAAAGTCACCCAGGCTGGCAGCAGCACCGGCGGCGGCGGTGGTGGCGGTATTGGCAGTGATGATGGTGGCAACCATAACAGCTCCACTCACAGAGGTCAGAGTCCTACGCCATGACTTACTTAGAATGATGCACTGGATTTGTGTGGTTATAAACAGAAATTGTCAGAATGTATTTATATTTTTAGAAATGTACTTTCCCTGTGTAAAAGGAGAATGACCAGCCTCTGAGCTTCTTCTAATGTGTCAATAAGTGGCATGAAATTATCTATTACAGCAATGAAATTCTGTCTGTCACCAGTAGCAACTGCAACAATCGAACACAACCTTGACACTGTGTATGTCTTGTTGTTTACAGTCAGATTTTCTAAGTATTGACGAGCGAAATGGCTCAATAAACCAGAAGTCCGTCAGAAACAAGAAGTGAAAACATAGATAATAGATAACAACATGGTAGAATAATACAAATTAAATACCATTTTGGGGCCATAACAGAAGTCATTTTAACCTTCACAGCTCTAATCAGTTATTGAACTGCTAGAAATGTAGTGACTGGAAATTGCCTCAGAATCTGGCAGAGGAATCACTGAGTCACTGATATTGATAACCGCTTCTGTCGCTTCCTGCAAATTCTACATGTATGATACTACATGGTTATTTATATATTTATATATGTTTTTGCTATGTCTGAGATTGGCTTCTGTTTCCTTTGTGAACATTTTCAGTCTTTATCTTGTTTCTTTCCTGCTGATGTTAATCCAGATATGTGATTTGAAGATTTAATGTTTAATGAATGATTCAGTTTTAATTAAAGTCACTAATGTAAGCCAGAGCTTTAATTTGAAATGCTGTAGCCATCTGCAAAAGTGCTCTATTTTAGTTGCAGTTAAACTTTGATGATGATGATGTTTCAGAAGCATTTCCTGTGAACAAGTACAGCATTTTTTTTTTTTTTGTTTGTTTTTTGTTGAAAAAAGGTCAAGTTCAGAGACACTCAGTAACAGACATTTCAGTTCACTTCAGCTCAGAAATATCAGTGCTGGTATCAAGACCCATATTGGTTGAGCCGTGCTTCCTGCCAACTGTCATCTCTGTGGTTGTTATTTGTATAATCCAGAAAATGAAACCACTCTGGCAACATTAATAGAGACAGAGAGCGAATGTGACGTTTAATTCTAAACTGGGGATGTGTGCCCGCTTTAATAAATGATTCCAGGCCCGAAAATAAGAGTATGACATACGAGACTAGTAACTCTACACCTTGTTTCCTCGGCTCGTGTTTCCTGTCCCTGACTCTTGACCTCCTTTCCTCTCATTGATTCCTTAAGATGTTGTGAACCGTGGAAGGCAGTTTACTTCCCTGTTCATCCAGGTATCAGCTAAATGTAAATAGGCTCTTGCTGCTTTGTGCACACGGCATGGTTGTAACGTTTCACACCCTATAAGCAAATGCAGGACTTGATCATAAATATTTAGAAATTAGGCACAAGATTAATAATTCCCTCTATTTTTCCCATGCAAACATACAAGATACACAAACCAAATAACCAGATTTACTTTTCAGAAAATGTCGTTTGGTGCAGATTCCCCTGTTCTGTCTTTGAGGGAATCATTCAAGCTCCTCTGAAAATTAAATGATGACACGGATAGAAATATTAAAACTACACATTTATAAGTTAATATCTCCAAAGCCCCAAACAGCAAGAGAAGAAGAGTGCGTTCTTTCAGCCTTTTCGAGCCTTCATACATTTCAGATAAGTGTCCGCTAAATGCCACAAACACAAAATATGTCGTGGTAAGAGCTTTGCCTGGAGCAATGAGACGTTTTAGAGAACAGAGCTTTATAAGTATTGATTGCAGGAATAAAAAGAGTTTCAGTGAGGAATCTATGAAGATGTGTCGCTCATCTGAAATGAATTCCTTCTCTCTCTCTCTCTAACTCTTCCTCTCTTCCTCTCAGGGATCTCTCCGGTCGCCGTCGGTCCCGCGGAGGCTCATTTCGCAGAGCTGCAGCACTTCATGCAGAGAGAGACAGATGCATCGGCGCTGGCCAAAGATGTGGTGAAGCAGCTGGAAGGGATCTCATCGCTGGACCAGAAGGCACTGGCTGAAGTAGGACTCTTGACTCATTTTGTTTTAAAGTAGCTCGACTTCAGCGAACTAGAATGTGCAATCTTAACATGGGGAAACAGAAAATATGACGATTTGATCTTACTTTCAAAAAAACCTAGGAAACCGATTGTGTTGTAAAAACTAAGTAAATATAACTATTAGTTTTAAGTTATGTTGACTGTATATCCACTTGTTAAGTTTACTTCAGATTTATTAGTGTTTACTTCATTTTATGAAGCTGTTGCAACTTAAATGTGGCAACTAAAGTTAACTTGCTCTTTTTAAGTGCAGGTGTGTAAAAGTATGGTTAATTATTGTCACCATTTATAATTTGGAAAATTGTAACTCCATCTCGTTTTACCACTGACCTGCATTGAGCTGTAGAGAAAGATGTCCACCTGATACTCGGTATTTTAAATGTGGCTCATTTCCTTCTCAAAACATTTGACATTTTTAGGGCTTTTTCATAATAAATGAATTATTGTCAGGGTGGAAAAGCCTTTGAAACGGCCTTTAGTTAATTAAAACCCTCCAATGAAACCAGACTCATGGTCAGCAATCTGTCTTTGCCCCTTATAAATCATGTCATGTAAACTTAACACAGTATTACTGCTGGTTATTCTTCAGTGCTTCCTGTTGGTTTGCAGAATATGAAAATCATTTTGCAGGCTCTCTCTGCACTTGCTTTAGGTGTTTGTTATTTTTTAAGCATAATTCTTATGTATTAATGTAGTTTAAATTTGACAAAAAAGATTGAAGACATTCACTGTGATAGATTAAACAACTCCAGCAGGTTTCAAGAGCCACCATCTGATTTTTATGTCACATAGAAATGAAAGAAAGACAGTAATATACATCCAACAAAACAATAATGGTAGGCGTTTAAGTGTTAAAATGAAAACATAAAATATGCAATATTCATGTTGGGTTTTTGATCCTGTTTAGTTTTGGTCATTAGATAAAATCTCATAATTAATAAAAGCACAGAAAAATAAAAGCGAAGAACAATCCTAGTTAAAGCCCTAAAGTTTGGAAAACAAAGCTGAGCGGCTCGAACCGTATCCCGAAATACCAAAGACCAAATATAACAGCACAGTGTTTATCTTCCCGTCAGGCTCAGTCCCGGGTGCAGGAATCCTCCCAGAAGCTGGATCTTCTGCGGCTGGCCCTTGAGAGATGCCTGAAGGAAAAGAACCAGGAGCCTCTACAGCAGCCTGCGGGGGGGGTCGACCCTTCAGAGGGAACCCCGTCTCCCCAAAACTCTGGACCTGGATGTCCCCTGTCCACCTCCACGTCCATCTTCTCTATCAGGCCGGCCTCCTTAACTGGTATTGACACAGACTCGGCTGGGAGTGTTTTTATACGTGTGTAGAAATGAATTTTTTCTACACGATTAATTTTCAGACACTTAAATGTTTAAACACGTGTGTCTGTCTGGGAAAGAGGGCGACACTAATACTCAAATATATTCAGGTTGTCTCTCATATTCAGCCAGTTTGAAATATTTAGGTCAGGGATTCTGCACAGTGTAACGCTTCATTTTATCTTCTTGATACTTTCCTGGAAAGAACTGTGCAGTGTGCTACTAATTACACAGGAATTAGAAATGTCCTGTAAAAAAACAGCTCCATTTAAACCCAAATAAATATTAATTCATTATTAATTTATAATAGAAACTTCATTCTCTATCTATGCTGCATTGTGTGTTTTGCTGTAGGCAGATTTCAAATTAACATGTTAACAAAAATGACTCAATAAATAAATTGATATGCCATTAAATTCACCAAAAAATGATATTGAAAATAAATACAGACATTAATTAAGTAATAGAATGTGACGTAAACTGATATTACTGTTTTAATTTGCTTCTGTATTTATTTACTTTCCCATTTAAATTCCCGTTTAAATTTTTTATTTACTTATTTATTATTTATTTATCTATCCATTTACAATTTCTCCTTTGCATTTCCCCTCTAATTATTTCCTGCTATCTTACTTATTTCTGTATTTTCTTTTTACATTTCTCTATGCATTTCTGCTTTATTATGCAAATGAGTGTCAATGTCATGTTGTCAACTTTTTGCCTGTTGGCCTGCAGTTAATTGGAATTGATTAATTGGGAGTGTGCTAATTCAATAGTGTCTCCATTTTCTATATAATTAGTACCAAATTAAATGGTTCTTTCCGGGAAAACTTCAAAGAAAATTTGCAGGAAAAATTAAGAAAATATGGATTTATTAAAACCACTTTATCTGGTTTTGTAATTTTCTAAAACACTTTTCCTCTGAGGAGAATTTTAGCATAATGTTGTTTTTTGTTCATTTTCTATCTAATATGCAGATGTTGTCATTGGTATCATGGACGCCCAGTGTTTAAACATGATCTACCATACGCTGACCTCTGGCAGTGGATAATCAGGGCATGTAATCTGTTGGTTTTGGACAGTTCGGTTGTAAGCCGGTCTCTCTCCGCATGAGGCGGAAAAAGACACGTACAAAAAAAAGAAAAGAAAAAAGGCCTTTTGATGATGTAATGAGGAGACAAATCCTGGAGTTGCTCTGTTGGCAGCGAGTACTGAGCACGAGTGTCAGGGCGGGTGAAAACACTGTTGGTGCTACAGTGAAGTGAAGAAATTGAGGTGAACGCTCAGTGTGCAGCTCTGATTAGAGGCTTGACTCAGAGAGATTTATTCATGCCGACAAATGAAAGGTTTTATTTTGAAATGCTGCATTCACTTTGGTCAGCTGTCTCGACCGAGATTCATTACTCAGAACTAGAAACACGCTCGGTTGACCTATTACATTACGGGTTGAAGTATTTAGTAAGAACAGAGCATGAAATCACTGCCAATCTGTGGGCAGTTACTTTTACACTTGAACGCAACATTTATTTAATCTAGTCGATGTTCTTGTCGTAAATTCTGTGGAAAAAATAAATGTTCTTTTTTCTTTTTTTAAAGGCAAACTTGAAGTCAGGCTTCTTGGATGTGAGGATTTACTGAAACCTCAGACAAACCCAGAGCGGGAAAACGTTGCCAGTCCCACTGAGGACGGTTCACCTGCTGCTCACCGGACGGACGCACCTTCTGGTAAGTGGACGTTTGTAGTTTTCAAAGCATGTCGTTTTTTGGTTTTTGTAGTTTTGGTTTCACATTTTACTGCTTTGCCCACAACAGTTTAGCTTGTTTCTCAGCTGCGTTTCCTAATGAAGATACTGAAATATTGATCATTTAAGTACAAATAAATTCCTGCAGAACATATGCAACACTTTCTCTTACAGGTCTGTCTTTGCTGAATCATTTCTTACGAAGCGTGCTAGAAAGAATTATGTATTTTAGAATTGAAGAAAATAGAAAATTTGTTCCAATTAGTACATTTCCAGTTAATTAATTGCTAGCATAACCTAGAGAGTGTTTTAGTCAGCGCACAGCAGTGGAACTGAACATGCAAAAAATCTGAAAGCATACAATACAACAAATATGGAACGCTATGTTTTCTAATAAATACATGAATATAAATTATTTGGCGCATAAAATAAAGTGTGACGAAAAAACAGTTAATAAAGTAGATGATCCCAGAGCTCTCAGTTGCATCTTATGGTCTTCGCTCTGACTGCTCAGTTGCATGTTGTTTTGTTGATTCGTTTACAGTTTTTACTTACAAAAATTAAATTGTTGTAAAGTATGAAATACTCATATATAAAGGTTAATCTAATATCACCGTCCATGTGCTTATTGCCTTTTATTACATTAAGTCCTCTGCTAAGGATATTAGAAGGAGACTATGTCATGTCAGAAGTCATTTGCTAAATGGCACGACATTTACTGGCTGTTTCCTTAAACCTGAACAAAGACAAATGATAAACAAGAATGAACTTCCCCGGAACCGGCTCCCATTAAAATGATGAAGGTTTATATTTAGCTGATGGTCTTAGTAAGGTGTATTACCATGAAAACGGATCGTAAAGTCATTAAAGTGTCGAGTTTTTAATCACTCTCTGTCTCGCAGCAGAAGTCGGCGCGGCGCTCCGGCTGGACGGCAGGCTGGTCGGCCGGACACGGTGGGCAGCCGTCAGCAGACTGAGCTGGGATCAGACGTTCTGCATCCAGCTGGAGCGGGTGAGTCCGGTCACAGACACGCGGTCACATGCTGCACTTTTACTGTAATCCTGCTGACAACAAACAAATAAACAGACAGTACTTAGGCAGAAATTTAGGGTATTTGTACTTCAGTATTTCCATTTTATAATACTTAATACTTTTACTTAACTGCTATAGGTACTAGTTAATTTCAAATTCTCTTGTTTCATCAGGTTTTACTTTTCTTGTAAAGGTCTTTGTTACTTCCTAAAAGAAAAGTGTTATATAGTGCTAAAGTTGTTATTATTATTATTATTATTATTATAAATGTAGATTGGTTTCAGGCCTTAATGTGCACAGTTCATCCCAAGTATCTATCTATTTATTTATCTATCTGAAGCTTTATTCTTGACCTTTGGGAACAGGATTCATAACAAAACAGTCTAAGCTTAGAGGTCCACTTATTAACTTTTCAGAGCTTTCAACAAACACATCATTTCTGACACCAGAAAACAAGAGCATCTGCTTCCAGGATGTTTAACACGAACTAAACTAACCGCAGACACAAGGCACTGAACGAGCTGGATAACTAAACAGCTACTCAGGAGACAGACTGGAGGGAGCTCGGCTCTGGCGTCTCCGAGACTCAGCATCAGGATGTGGAACAACAGTGCATGTGTAATGAGCTTGGCAGGCGAGGCAAAAAGATGAGGCTGATCAATGAAAGCGAACGGTCGGGCCATCGGTCCGTGCGGGTTGCATTTCTGCCAGCTTGCACTGCTGTGGGGAACGCCCGGTGGCGGCCCCCTTAGATCGAACAGCTCATGACAGCGGATTGTGACTCACAGTCTTCCTCAGTGAAGTGCGACGGCTCAGGTGTCACGAAGAAAAAGACGCGTGAACTTATTGTAAACGGACCTTATTCAGTTACACGTCATATTTATTTTGTTTTTATTGACAAACGACTTTGTAACTGGAGTTGACGAGGGTGTTTCTGTTGTAGCGCAGTCAGGCTTTTATCGCACGCCAGGTGCTGGGTGGGTCACCTGAGGGTGCAGCACAGCCAGTCAGTTAGCTCTGGGGCCGGTTTCACAAAGACGTCTCAGACCGGTCTGTAGTGGCGGTCCAGTCTTAATTTTGCTCATAGATCAGTCTAATATAAGTCGGACCAAGCTCGGACTATTTTTTAATCCAAAAGACATTAGACACCTCACCTGCAGGCTAATTCGGGCCATAATGTTACCACGGTAACAATCAATGACACCTGCACTGAGCAGTAGCACCCAACAACAACAAAAAACAGGAAAACACGACTCATAATTTGTGGTTGGCTGACATCGTTACGGAGACGGAGAAGGGTTTTTAGAGACCGCAGCTGTTACTGTTACACAGTTCGGCCATTTTTATTTTTCTTATTTTGAAAAAAGTTCTTAATTTACCCAGAATTCATTGGATATCCCCAGTATAGTCTACAACTAAACTGCTTTGTACAGCGGATGAAGTCTGACTATTTGCTTCTATCTAAGCCACAGTCAAAGTGGCAGGTGAGGCAGTTTTCCCAATCCTGCTATAAATGCATTCACATGAAAGAGGCAGAGTTTCTTAATTACAAGTCAATCACATGGACGTGACTGGAGCACTTAATGTAATGTAATGAGATGAATCTAACGTTAAAGTGAGCCTGCTTTTCTACAAAACCCGAGTTAATGAATGAAAAATCATCTTTTAATTGTTGCCGATCGACACGTTTGAACCAGTAGTTTTGTTCATGTCGCATGTTTGTGATGTGGAAAGTGAAAAACAATAGCTCCACCACAGATTCCCCATCTGATTTCCCATCATTTAAACACAATTCACCACAGGCCCGCTTCCAGTATTTGTGAGTCATTTCTCGTGATCATTCTGATCCACGCCGCCCACGTTCGAGCCGTCTTTCCTGTGCATTCGCCTCCCTCGCGATCATCCTGTTTCAACCTGATATGAGTGGAATAACAGAGACAAGGCTCCATCCATTTACCGTTCCCTTCCCATACGGCCGTCCTGGCAGGTTAAAGGAAACAAGATGGAGGGCAGTATGTTCTCCTTGTATGATGGATGTACAGGACTCTGCCTCTGTGACATTGGTGCAGATTCAAACAGCATCAGCAGCTTATAGGCTGTAGTTACACTGCTGACACACATAATACAACAACCACAGGACCTTATGGATTATACAAGGGCACCGTGCAGGACAGACAGGAACTGGAAACACATGGACACATATGAAGAGTCACAGCTAAAGACCAGGCCTTGCTCTAAAAGAGACAATAGACTCATTAGTTTTTCCTTTTTTTTTTTGCCCTTTGAAAGAAAACAAAAATGTATTTATGTTAGCGCAAAAATCACTTTGAGGAACTTTACTTGAGTATTTCCAGTTTCCAGTTTGTTACTTTATACTTTCACCTCACTTTTTTCTTTTTTACTCCACAATGTTTGCTCTACAGTTATTAGAGTTTCTAGTTACTGCACTTATATTTTAACATTTTACATATAAAGTAGTTAAAAGTAGTTCTACCTTTAGGAGTTACTACATTAAGATCATATTTATATACAGAATATACAGAATATAATGCTTTAATGCAGTCAGGATTCTCCTGCCTCCACCCAGTTTGATGCAAATCGGTTCAGTAGTTTTAGTGTAATCCAGCTGACAACAAACAAACTAGTACCACAGTACACATTTGAAATACTGTTACTCCTTGTTTCAGAACGACACTTACTTAACTGCTAAAGTTACTACTGTAGTTTCTTTGCAAATCACATACAAAACATAAACAGAGCTCATGAAAGATAATTTCTTTATTTCTTATATATTAAACTACCCACCAGTGTTTCCAGTCAGAGCTGCACCTTTTCAATAATGAGGATTTGCTGCTTTTCCTTCTCTTGATTTGAATAATTTTGAGGTTTGGACTATTGGTTTGACAAGAGGAGGTCGTCACTTTGGGCTCTGAGTAATTGTTGTTGAATTATTACAAATAAAAACAATCATCTGATTGATCAGGAAAAGTTTAAATCCTAGATAAAAATACAGTTCTATATAAAATACGTTTAAAATGAGCTGCAAACAAGTACATTTTTACATTTGAATAACATTGTCAATACAGAACTTTTACTTGTAATGGAGTCTCTCTTTTTTACAATGTGGTGTTAATGGTACTTTTGCTTGAGTAAAAGATCTGAGTACTTCTTCCACCACTAGGGGGAGCTGCGGTGCGGCGTGTTGTGACCTCACAGCCAGTCATCTGAAGCAGCTACTGTTTAATAGTCCTATGAACTGCACTTGTTTGTTATTGTTGTTGATGTAGTTCCGTGTGAGACCAGCAGGTGTCTCCCTCATACCTGCAGATAAACATTAAACTCAGGATCTGACTCATTTTATTCTCAGAGCTGCAGCTTAACTGGAAATTTAAAGAGAGGGAAGTAAAAGTCTGATTTCAGTGATTTGACTTATTTATATCGAGCTTTGTTTTGATCATGGGAACCTCAAGACGGAGACGATCCTGAGCGCCAATAAAACAGAGAGTTTGTTCATACCGAAGAAAAGATACGCATCACTCTTAAGAAGTGAGCTGTATTTATTGAGTTTATATGAATTGTTTTTTGTCTGAATATGACAAAACGCCAAACGAAATGTCCACTTCACAAGCAGAGGCTCAGTCACCTTTGTCCGTTACTGTCTGTGTTCGCTAACGGCGTGCTGCCTGACATCCAACTTTCCTCTTTAGTCCCGAGAGCTGGAGGTCTGTGTCTTCTGGCGGGACCGGAGGGCGATGTGTGCCGTCAAGTTCCTGCGCCTGGAGGAGACGATGGACAACCCTAACCACAACCAGGGGTTCAGCCTGGAGCCTCAGGGGCTCCTCCACGCCCAGGTGCGCACAGCCAACCTGCCTGGTCCTAAGCTATTGGGATAAATGATAATGAACTTTTGTTTCTTTTTCTTTCATATAATCTTTAATGTTTCAGTCAGTGTCACATTCAAATGTTCTTTTATGACTCTTTTTCACTCTTTTCTACTGGTATTTTTGAATCACACCTTCGTACACGGGGAACCTTTAATACATTTTAAATATAAAATTCTCAGTAATTGTTAATCTGACCATAAACACAAGGACAAAAATCTGCTGTTGTGGTTTTTACAGCTTCGATTCATTGACGCTGTTGTCGAGCGGCAGCCGAGACTGAGACGTCAGCGATGTATTTTCACTAAAGAGAGAGGTACAGAGGAGCAACCTGTCTCTGCAGCGTATCTCGAAAACATGTCACTATTTCAATTCTTATTTCTAATTTTGTTTATGTGTGATTTTTAAAAAATGAATTTTACAGGTAAGAACTTCCTCAGAGCCGCCCAGATGAACATGAATTTTGCCACGTGGGGTCACCTGATGATGAGCATCCTCCCTCGCTACAGCTCCTTCACCACGTTCAGCTCGTCCCTCTGTACGACCCCCGACCTGGTGGCCGACAACAGCCCACGTCCCACTGAGAAGGAGCCTCAAATCACCACGCCACTGCCAGGGTCAGACATAATCATGTTTATTTATATAACAGAGGGCCGTGCTGTTTACAGTGTTATTTACAGACACACAACATTCCCCCGTAATTATAAAATACAAATAATTGTTAAATATTAAACTAGTTGTTTCCAACCTATTTGGTTTTTTTACACAAAAAAACAGTTAAAGCAACATATAACATTTCAAATGTCTGTCAGTTGTTAGCATTTCCACCAATAACACATTTCTCCTCTAAACTCCACACATGATTTTGGAAAAGCCTGACACACTTTTACCTGTATTAAAGTATTTTTTATACTGATAGCACAGTAACTTTTACCTAAGTGAAGAATCTGAATACTTAATACTCTGCCACTGGTCTTTGTGCCTCTGCAGTGAAGCTCCTGTAATCAGACTCAGCATCACTGAGGATCAGCCGTCCCCCACCAGCATCAACCAGGGAGACAACAGCCCCACCATCATCACCACAGAACACACAACCTCATCTGTACCTGCGCTGCAAGAAAAACTGGTAAATGATGATTGATAAACCTGATATGAAAGATATTTCAAAGTGACTTTTAAACAGTGAAACGGAAGCAAAAGCCTAAATTCTTTGATTATAACCAGTGTAAACCAGCAGCTCTGTGAGGCTGCACCAGGAGCTAAATGCTAACGTCTCTGCTAGCATGGCTAAAAGCGTAGGTGGGTAACACTATTCTTTAAGATGAGCAGCTACACACATTTAATAAATGATTTAAAACACACTGTTGTAGCTGTAAGTAGATATAAGGATATTTTAAGTGTTTATTCATGTTTATTAATTAATTTCTCAATAATTATCCAAATAATAATCCACTTATGTTAACAAATACATTAATAAACACCTGTTTACAAACATATTTTAGTGTGTTTTAAACCATTTTATTTTTTAGCAGTTTATAAACATTAAATAGAAGGATTAAAATAAAGTGTTACCCATAAATGTTTCCTGTAGGTATTTACTCTTTAAGAACGTCATATTTGTGATACTTATATTTTATAATGTTACAGTTTAAAAGTTGAAAATGAGAGTTATTCTATTATATTAGACTATTATACTATTATATTTAACTACATGCAAATTCAGCCTCTTGTGTGGGTTAGAAAAGAAATATAATATGATCATTAAAAGGTGTGAAATGATCAAACTTTGTGTCTGTTCGCAGTCGTCCGTAAACAATACAGAGGGAAGTGAAGATCAGCCTGTATCTGCTCTAAAGTAAACACACACACACACACACACACACACTATCTTATATGTTGTAAAAGTTAACAATGAAGCGTGGTCTTTACTTCCTGTTTTCCTCTTGTTTTCTCTAAGGATGCACATGGAAGATTTCAAGTATATTTCAGTTCTGGGCAGAGGACACTTTGGGAAGGTAACAGTTGAAAAGTTTTTCATCGAGCTTGATCCAGACTCCTTCTCGTGTTTGTCCTCAGTCGGTCGTGAATGTTTTCTGCCCAGGTTCTGCTGGCGGAGTTTAAGAAGACGGGGAAACTGTACGCCATCAAAGCCTTGAAGAAAAGAGACATCGTGACTCGTGATGAAGTGGACAGGTGTGTGAAAGGACAGGGAAAGCTTTAAAGGGTCAGTTCATCCAAATTAGAAAACCTGCAATCAGGTAACCAAAGCGACTGACCTCTGGTAACCGGGAAACCAAGACGAAAAGAGGTCGTCAAACATGCTTTTATTTATAGGATTTACCCAATTTACAAAACAGTGTTTGATATAAATCACTTCTGTCTGTCTGTGAAATATATAAAACACAGAGTAACTTGTGTTAATCTACAGTCTCATGAGTGAGAAGAGGATCTTTGAGATGATCAACGCGTCCAGACACCCGTTCCTGGTCAATCTCCACGGCTGTTTCCAGACCGGCGACCACGTCTGCTTCGTCATGGAGTATTTACCGGGCGGCGACCTCATGATCCACATCCACAACAACGTCTTCACAGAGGCCCAGACCAGGTCCGCATGTTTCACTGTGGTCACACTCTATAAACGACCTTTGTTTTCTTCTTCCCACAGGTATTTAAGTGGCTCTGCGAGTCTTACCATCTAAAACCTGTTGTTGTTGTTGTTGTTGTTGTTGTGTGCAGGTTTTATTCAGCGTGCGTCCTGCTGGGTTTAGAGTTCCTGCATCTGAATAAAATCATCTATCGGTGAGTGAGACCGGCGTAAATCACTGTGTCATGTAGCTGCAGACGAACCGACGCTTCCGGTCTCAGAGAAACACGCTTTGTGTTTTACACAGAGATCTGAAGCTGGACAACCTGCTGATGGATACAGACGGCTTTGTGAAAATCACAGACTTCGGACTTTGTAAAGAAGGTAATTTGATTTATCACACCGCACTCTTCCGCTCTCTCCTCCTATTACAGCGGATCAAGTCACCAGGGCCGGTTGTTTTATGTCGAGGGTCACAGGAAATCATCCTCTTCTTTTCAAATGTACCTGAAATTTCCAGTCCCACCACTCAAGGGCGAGTTTTATAGAGGAAAATGAAATAGAAAAATACAGACTTAATACAAACATAAGAAATGAAGGCTTGTTAGAACAGTGAAGAATGAGGAGCGAGGACATGATTTATCAACACGGAGCCTCAAAGAAAAAGTCATTATCTCCATGTTGTACATTTATTTTTCTGTCCCTCGGCTCCTTCGGTCTGTTACAGAACCAAAACCATACTCAAGCTCTAAACCCCGGTTTCGTCTTCACTCCTGTTCCTGTGATGATGTCACGGCACGTCTAACAGCGTTGTCATTGTTCTGGCAGGGATGGGTCACGGAGACCGGACCTCGACTTTCTGTGGGACTCCCGAGTTTCTGGCCCCTGAGGTCCTGACAGACGACAACTACACCCGAGCGGTGGACTGGTGGGGGATGGGCGTCCTCATCTACGAGATGCTCGTGGGAGAGGTTTGTTTTTCTTTCATCAGTATTTATAGCTCTGAATGTTTGCGTGATGATAAACGATTGGCGTCCGTCTTCCCTCCCGCTAGTCTCCGTTCCCTGGTGAGGATGAGGAGGAGGTGTTCGACAGCATCGTCAACGATGACGTGCAGTATCCCGCTTCTCTTCCTCCTGACGCTGTCGCCATCATCCAGAAGGTAACGACCTCTGACCTCTGATACAATAATACATATATATAAATATATGAAATAATACTGATGGTTGAAAAGGTTCAGCTTCAACAATCTTAAAGATGTTTAATCTAACAGAGACACTGCAGAAGATGATTGGATTATTATAACTGGTTTTATTTATTAACTTTATTTATATGTATTTATTCACTAAGATCTGATTATATATATATTTATTAATGTGCAGTATTTGTCAATGATTAACTAACCTTCATGATCCATCTGCAGCTGCTGAAGAAGAATCCTCTGAAGAGGCTCGGAGCCGGAGAGAGAGACGCCAACGAGGTCAAAGGAGAGAAATTCTTTGAGGTAAATCATCAGTCGTCAAACGTTTAACCCCCTTTGAAGGTTAGATCGTTAAAACCCTTGTCCACCACTACTGATTCAGCCCAGTGAGATATTGATTTGTATTGATTAGTCATTGATTTAACCTGCCAAAAAAACCCGTGAACACTGCGATAAACACTGTGGCTCCCGTAGACCATCGACTGGGAAGCTCTGCTGGCCAAGAAGGTGACGCCGCCCTTCCTGCCGTCGATCAGAGAGTCCGTGGACGTCAGCAACTTCGACAGCGAGTTCACTCGGCTCCAGCCGATCCTGTCCCCCCCCTGCAAACCCTTCAGCCTCTCCGCGGAGCAGCAGGAGGCCTTCGCCGACTTCGACTTCTGCGCCTTGCACGGATGAAAGACGAGCTGAAAAGACCAGGGAGGGAAACGACTGTTGAGAAGTTTGTCCGTCTCTTTGGCAGGTAACCGCCATCTTCACCTACGTATCAGCCCCGTCAGCATGTCAGAACAGTGACTAACTACTTTATTTATCATTCTTTGGATACAAACATTAAAGGATGAGTCCTGCTTAACTTTTTACAGCTTTATAGTTAAATTAGTTAATTAATCAATTAGCATCAAATCAATCATTACAATCATTACAGACACAAATATGAGCGTTTCCCTCCTTGTATCATTTACATGAAAACTTTTTACAGCTGTTTTTTGTAATGACCATCAGATGTCACTTTATAGACTAAATTTATTTATTAATAGGATAAAAAAACTTTAATTAAAGGAATAGTTTGACTCATGGCGTCGCCTCAACCGTCGAGCCATGAAGGGGTTTATGGGAAATGATGTTCGCTAAAGGCTGTTGAAAGCATAAATATTAAATGAACAACAGTATTACATCTTCTTTTGTTAAAAACTACTGTCCAGAAAGTCTGTGCAGGTTTTTCTCATTTCTGGCTCGATGAGTTTCAGTTTGTTGCTTCAGCTCTCTGTTTGTTTTCCTGCCAGTCGTTAGATGAGAGGTTTCATACCCCTCTCATGTCTGTCTGATAAATATGAAGCTCTGTCCTCCTTACAGTTCCAGCATCTTTACGATGATGCAAAATATCCAACAGGCCAAACGTCCCGATGTACGACAATATCAAATGTTTATATATTTCGAAATGTCAAACTATTCCTTTAAACAGAAAGTAAATGATTTAGTATTTGGAGCCCTGCGTCATTTGACGGATTACAGGAAACAAAGTGAGAGATCTGAGCTCCGGGACCAATCGTTAGCTAATTAGCTATCAGTATTGATCAGCAACCCTTCAAGCCCCTGACAGTGTAGCAGTGTATGATACATCCCTTCAGTAAAAACCTCATTTAACTGCCACTTGAAGAGAGTTTCCCCCCCTGGTCTTGAGACAGGACACTTCGTACGACCCCATGGCTGATTTCGCTGACTGTTGTCGCTTTCATCCAGTCGACGTGCGACTGTCGATCAAACTCCCCGGCAGCATCTTTATTCATTTACTTATTTATTTATTTGTTTGTATTAACAGAGCAGAGAAAGTGATTGTAGCCCTTTTATAGTCTGTGGAGAGTCACCACGGATATTTATGGGAGGGTGAGGAGGTGAAACTGTTCCACGGACGGACGAAACTCATCCGATGGAGGCAGATACAGGATGTATCACCTCTTCCTTCCACGTCTTTATTCCTCTCCAGTCCTGGATCATTTGAATGTGCCGGCTAAATATCAGGAGGTTTACAAAAGACTGTGGAGTCAGTTTCAGAGCTTCCTCTTGAAGCGCCCCGTGTGGTGGAGACCGACTCAGCTTGCTTCGTGGCCTTCGCTTATTATGTTTCTTTCTAATATTTATCCTCCGGAGGTGTACAGTATAGTATGTGCTGCCGTCTCTATGCATCACTGTGACAGGCTTCGCCCACTGCCTTGACCAAACAGATGAAACAAGCTAACCCAGTTTCCGGTTACACGTCTATTTTTAAAAGAAAAAAATCTTCAATATTTGTCAACTCATCCCCTCGTAGCGAAGACGCTCACATATCAGTCTCCTCCAGACCAGCTGTCAACAGTAGAAGTGCATGGCACCGTGGTGAACTTGTGCACTAGAAATCCTGTAATCGCTAGCGGTATAAAAAGAAGCCATATAGAAAATCTAATATAGCCATAATAGTAAGAAAATATCTGTATTTTGAATTTAGCAAATTGTATTCTGTGATAACTGAGCTCTAATGATGTCAGTGCAATAAGAGGAAGAGGAGGAGGAGGAGGAGGAGCGGCAGGGACGAAGCTGGAAGATGAACTCCCCGATTTTGTTGAAACACACACAAAAAAAAGAAATCCCTAAATATTTCCTTCCCAGGGAACGTTTGGGCTCGATCACATTCAGACACGGGACTTTAAGGAGTAACTTCAGGTTGATGCATTTATTCTAGAGGGAGTGAAACGTGAGCGAGCCAGTGACCTGGACTGAAAACGTTCATCTGAGACGAGCCTGATGGGAACAGAAGGGAAGATGGAGGAATAGTAAGGGCCTTTGTGAACCTGCTGTGGGGCAAAAACAAGCTGCGTTCACCCTCCTGTCTGTGCAGAGCTGAGATAAAGTCTGTGAAGCCTCTGCACTTCTCTGGTTTTCTGCATGAATTGGTCATAAAATCTGATCTGATCCTCATCTGAGTCACAAGTGTCGACAAACGCAGTGCGTCTGAGCTAAAAACACACAAACGGTTATGATCGTTTATGTCTGTATTGAACGCAGCCCTTCAACACTCACAGTGCTGGCGGGAAAAGTAAGTCGTAAGTCTGAGCTTCTTTGTGACGCTGCTGATCGTGTGTGTTGTGTCATCTTCATTCATCGATCTGGACTCTTCGAGACGACTCGTTAACACTTTCAGCTTCATACAAATAAATCAACAATTCTTCTAAATTCTAATTCTAAGGAACTAATCTGGCTTCAGTGACTCGACTCCGACCTACACTGTGAATATTTGACTTCTGTTTTCAGTATGAACAAGAACAACACAATGATTTGTGTGTTTTCAGTCGAAACAGATTGTGTTTGTTCATAACTGTAACTTAAATAAAGATCTGATCATATTTTAAAGCAGATTTATACATAAATGCAGATAATTCCTGAGGCTTCACTGACTGTGTCTCGCCGCTGTATTAGTCAGTAAACCAGCACCTCTGTTTTTACAGCTGATTTCCTGGAAACTTTCCTCATAATTATCTGGAATTTATCTGTAAATTATAAATCCATTTCCAAGGAAATACTCTGCAAGTTGTTGCCAATTAAAAAGGGAAATGGAGAAAGTGTCAGTCGCTGCAGTTTTGAAGAATCCACTTGTCATGTTCAAGTTTTTTGAAAAAAAAAAGGAGATTATGCAGCAGGTCAGTGAAAAGTAGTTAATGAACTGACGTCAGTATCCGTCAGCGTTTCCTCCAAAGGCTAAGAAATAAATTTAATTCATTAGATGGAATTTCAATTTCAATTTTCAATTTGTAAGTTACACTTACAAATATATTTCTATCTAATTTCCACAGAGCAGACCTGTAAAATAAATTGACTCAATGTGGCACATTTTCTCTAATAAGGAATATTTGTCAGCCTTTGTAAGAAACTCTGACAGATACTGACGTCAGTTTATGAACTACTTTTCACTGACCCGCTGCACAAACTCCCATTTTCCTTCTTTAAAACTCTAATATAACAAGTGGACTCTTCATAACTGCAGCTACTGACACTTTCCTGATTTCTCTCATGATTAGCACCAAACTGCAGAGCTCGCTCCCTGTTATTAGATTCATAATTTACAGATAAGTACCGGCTCATTTTTAGGAAATTATGCTGAAAGTTTCCAGGAAATTTAGCTGTAAAATAAAGAAGCTGTAAAATAAAGGGTCCAGTGGGTCTTCACTGTCAGAGCTGGGGGGTGGGG
>NW_019525506.1:693181-712505 GCF_002814215.2 Seriola lalandi dorsalis
GGGGGGGGGGGGGGGGGGGGGGGGTATTAGTGGAGGGGGTGATCTGAAAGCCTTTTCGAATATGTAAAGAAGGCGTGTGTTCAAGCTGTAAGTTTCTCTTTTAACGAATTCGACCGCCGTCCCGAAACTGAAAGGTCGCAGGTTTCAGTCTCCGGAGAAACCGGTGTGTTCACTCACGAGCGTCCGCCGTTGGTTTTAGCTGTTGTAGCACTTTATAAGTTTCTTGCTGCTGAGTATTACATGTTACTTGTGTGTCAGTCCTGTATTTATGTCTGTGGAGCATCCTGACCAGGAATGTATTCTATAACAACATACATACTGTATATCATCAGTGTTTTAATGTACCCTTGTTGTCAATAAATACAAAAAGAACAAATACAGTTAAAAAAAAAGATGTTTGTAAAATATTTTGGCTCCATCTCAAGAGTTAAATCCATTTTTATAAAGTTTAACATCAAAATACAGTGAATCAAACCACGACCTGCAGCAGACCGTTGGTGTGGTCTCACTTTACTTTATATTCAGAATATAAACATGAAATAAATGGTTTATAACCCGCTGTAATGCAGCTGTAACACGTAATAATAATAATATAAAATCTAGAACTTAAATACTGTACATTAATAAACACTCATAAAGCTCCTTACAGCTGCTCACACCTTCCTGATAGTGTGTTATAAACCATTTATTAAATGTTTGTATGCAGCTTATTAGTGTTAAATTAAACTGTTTTCTTTCTTTCAACAAAACAAACCAGGAAAATACAGATTTATTTCACTGCATTTCTGTGTTTGTGGCCTGAAGTATCCCCACACAGTACAAACAGTTCAATGGGTCCATTGTAGTGTGACGGGCTGAAGCTCCAGATTCCTTCTACTTCTACGCTGTTATCAGCATAATGGACTAGTTGTTGTTCGTTCTGCCACTTTTGTTCAGTCATTATCATCAAGACGTACTGCAGTTAGAGAAGGGTCTGTTGTCAGCAAGAATATAAAAAAGAAAAACACCCAGAAATTTCTCCCAGTCTTATATAATTATAAATAAATATTTAAGAAACTTACACAAGATAAAAAAACAGTTGTTTTTGTCTCTAATATTAAGTTTGGAAAACGGTCAAGAGTCAAACACTATTACCACTTAAACGATGTTCATTTCAAACAGTAGCACCCTTGTTTCCACACACACCAGTGGCAATTTACGTGTTAAATGACATTAACACGAAGAATACGTTTTTTTGCACTCGACTGTAAAAACAGGAAAAAGGTCGAGTGTTAAAACGACATTAAAGACAGATTCGGTCGAGAGGTTTTTCTTCCTTTCCTGAATGAAAACAAGACTTAAGGCCACGTTCACACTGGAAAAAGACCCTGATTTTAACAGCCTTGTTTTGATGATGGTGCTAAAAGGAAAAGTTAAAGGATCACTAAAGGTACTACATGTCATCCTGAGAGGGACGGGAAAGTCTGTGGCAAATTTCAGGGGAATCCATCGAACAGTTGTCAAGAATTTCACTAAAAAAAAACACTAATGTGATTCTCATGGTGGATCAACCAAAGGCCCGACACTCTTCCAGGTGTCAAACCATCGTTTTTTACGGTC
This sequence comes from Seriola lalandi dorsalis, assembly GCF_002814215.2. Classification (NCBI taxonomy): domain Eukaryota; kingdom Metazoa; phylum Chordata; class Actinopteri; order Carangiformes; family Carangidae; genus Seriola; species Seriola lalandi. The sequence goes on from NW_019525506.1 coordinate 694,781, forward strand.
CAGAGTTCTTCCCTTACAAACGGTGTATCCGTCTGACACCAGTCTCAGCGAGGCTAGACTGGATTTGCGGCCGTTCTCTGGTAGACCTGCTCCCACACCACCGTCCTGCAGATGCAGAAGAAATCCCAGATGTTGCAGAAGACCCCGTGGTCGAACGGGTTCTCCTCGTCCCCGCAGTTCTTCAGGTACGAGATCCTGTGGCGGGACATGAACTCCCAGGTGGTGCAGTTGATGGAGACCAGGTAGAGGTGGCAGCCCAGCAGCAGCACCACCACCATGGAGAAAACCCCGACAACGCCCAGCGCCGCCAGCAGGAACCCGTTCACCCGGAACCACAGCTCCCATGTGACGCCGGGGGAAATGCCAGACCTGAAAGATTCACACACTGACGTTAAGGCGGAACAAAAACTGGTGGCGATGTGTATTACATTAGATTATGGATTATCTTCCACCAGACCACAGGCGGCGTTGAGCCGACGTACAGAGCGATGTGAAGAGCCCACAGCAGAGCGAGCAGCTGCACCAGCAGGTAGACGATGAACCAGCGGTGGTTCCTCTCGCCCACGCAGTTCTCGATCCACGGACAGTGGTGGTCGAAGCGGCGAATGCAGCGCTTACACGTCTGACAGTGCTTCGCTCTCATTGGCTGCTGCTCATGAGAGAGAGAGAGGGGCCTTATTTTAACTTTGAAAAGTTGAACTCTTCAGCTCCTGGTCTGTATTTATTATTATTTGAATATCACACTGACACTTGTTCATGACAAACTGGTGCTGCTGATGAACACAGAGTGCGAGTTGTTACCTGCAGCAGGCAGTATCCACAGCGCCGCAGCCGAGGGGTCGAAGCCTGAGGAATCATCGACTCCATCTCCTCGTTTGAACCCTGATCGCCCTGCGCAACACAGACAGATGTGGGTCACATGTGTACACACAGATACGCACACGCACCGTGACCTTAAATCAGAGGGCTGTGTAACTTGGGGACACGTGAATTCAACAGACACCTGCAACCAAGACATTACTACAGAAAAGAAATCAAAGCCGGTCCCTCTGGGGGAGTGAACGATCCAAATCATAATCAATACATATAAGGAAAGGAAAAATAAGGATAATTTTGGCATTATATACATGAGCAAAAAAAGAGAAAGGGGGGGAAGCTTAATATTGAAATATTGAATGTGGAGGGAATTGTTTCTTTAATACACTGAAGGTGAAAAGTGAGTTGAATCGACGTCAGTTAATCTCCTGATTTTACTTTATTGATGCGTTTAGGTTATGACACGTTAAAACTTCACATCTGTGCAGAGCTGAACATGACGTCTTCTCGGTTTGTTCAAGCAAAAGTCTGAATACCCAAAATTATTTAATTTATAAAGATATCAGACAAAGAAAAGCAGAAAAGCCTCTCATTTGAGAGACTGTACTCAGAGAATATTTGTGATTCTTTCACTATTTTAGCTTGAAAAATTACAGAAAAGGAACATTTGATAGTTGCATTTTATTTTTATATCAACTAATCGATTAATCAACTAATTGTTTCAGCTCTAAACCACTGTGGTGCAATAAAAGACCTTTTTTCATGACATCTGTTTGGTTGTAGTGATGTGGGTCGGGTTAGCTCATCTTACCTTGACAGTGTCGGTAAGAACGAAGCCGGGGTCCATTAAAGAAACTGCAAAGTACAACAGCACCGACAGCACGACCAGGAGGAAGAACAGAAGCGGCAGCAGCAGCTCTCCTCGCTCCTCACACTTCCGTAAATCTGCACACACACAACAGAGCTGAGCTACTGGTGCGTCCATGCAACATTAAATCAAATCTAATACAGTCAAATAAATACTGAATATTGTTTTTGAAGATCAGGAAGATACAACATTAAATCTCCTTTATCACAGTATTACAATAACCAATACATAAACTTGGTGATGGTTTGCATTGGCCCAACTTTTCTTTCTTTCTTTTCCTTCATTTAATCATTTAATGGAGTGAAATAGAAAGAGATGGTATATTTTTGTTATCTGTTCGCCAAATATACTGTTGCTGTGTGCTGGAATAATTCATTTAATTCATTCTCACCCAGTGACTAAAAAGGACTTCCGAGCTTGTTTTCTATGGATAAAATGTAATTTACAGTAAAGGGAAACCCCAAAGACTTTGAAAAGAAACAGAAACAATTTATGGCCTCCATGGATTTTTAAATACAAGAACTGTATTCATCTTAAAATATAAAATTGTTATTTAAATAAATTTGGACAAATTGTACATGATCAGTAGTTTTCTAAGATACATCTATATGATTTTTTTTTTTTTTTTTAAATCTTTGTTCAGTCACTCATATTTTGAATATATTCATTGTCTATGTTTTTATTAAATTCAGGTTCACCGATATAGGTGCACACACATTATTATTATAATTAATATATATATATATATATATATATATATATATAATTATATATATATAGGTATGTTTGATATGTGCAAAACAGAACAAATATATAGATTAAAAAATATTGGAATATTCGGTATTTTTACTTATTTCATTCCAGAAGGAGTAATTAGTAACTACACCTGAAGAATAAACGTAGCTCAGGAATGAGTCAAATATTTTCTTCTGATCTGTCCTTCTTTAATAGTTAGAAAGTTTGAATGAACTTACCGGTGTCATGCAGGAACAGTATGAGGGTTGTGACCCAGGTTAGCAGAGTGTGTGTGGCCCGAACCAGAAACCCGGTCCGAAACATGCTCTGCACCATTTTATCAATACTAATAACAATACCTTTCATTAGCACCGCTGCTAACTGCTAGGTAACTGTTTAGCCTCGTTAGCTGTCTTTTAGCAACATAGCAAGAGTGGTCACGAAACTAAGACAAACCTTTTATCTATGTTAGGAAATACATGAGGGTTTTATAAAGTGACCATGTAGCTAGTTACAGTAGTAAATGGTTATTTTATATATTTTCTTGTCTGGTTTTACTCTGCCCCCCTGGTGTTGCTACTTCCTTGTTGTGATACGGGAGGCAGCGTAGGACAAACTGCGCGAACTGAAACCTGCGCGAAAACGTCAAATGAGGTGGTATGATGTTGGTATTGTATGTTTCGTACGTATTTAGCGGTCTAAAATGAAAACTAACATACGTTATTATTTCCTTCCTGGGTTCTTCGTTAACAAACCAAAGTTAGTTCATCTTTATTATAAAAAAGACTTAGTGGATTGGTGCACAAAGTGTGAATGATATTATTGGAGTGACTCTCTTACAATAAAGCCTTAATACTGGAGACAGGGAGACAATTAAAAATGTTAAGAGTGGTAATTGTAAATGATTAATTGGTAATGCAAATGAGAATTGGCATAATACCCCTAACCATAACTTATCTACTACCTATTTTATATATGGAAGTGATGTTCATATGATGTTGTGTCTTTGCACTTTACCCATGTGGGAATTCATGAGCATATCTGAAGCAGCAGAATTTCAGTTTGAGTGAATTTTATTTTCTAATGTGTGTACACAATTTGTACACGCACCATACCAATAACTTCTAGTCTAGAAAGGTGAATCTGTTGAAGTATTCATCTGCCAGCAACCTTCCAGTAAACCACACCTCTGAATACAGATGTTAGAGCATGCAATTGCTGCCTTCTTTGAATTTGTTGACTCAGGCTGACTGAACTGCATTCAGCTACATCCACGGCTTGTTTGCAAAGAGTTATCTTGGTTTGATGGCAGTGGAGGTGTTGAATAGCTGTCCTGTGTTTGAGTCCTGGAGCAGTCACTGTTTGGAGGAAAATCACACTCCAAATTTGCGAGCTGCCTTCAGGAATATGGCCATTGCTTGTATCTGGAGAGTTAACGTATCTTGGTGGGTCAGGTGTTGAAACACAAACTTGGGATCCACTGGGACGGTTAAGTCCCAGACCAGCAGCCACTGATCTGAGAGGATTCCCGGTGCTTGCTGGGAGCCAACCACTGATGTTCATCTTGAAAAAGACGTCGTAGTATCTTTTCAATATGACAAATAAAACCAATACTTTCCTCTCCTGAGATACTCGAATAAATGCATTGAGTCTGTAAGGCAAGGTTCGTTTACGTCACCGTTCTACACATCAAACGTACGGTTACGTCACTGCATTCGATGTTCCGCGTTAAAGCCCCTAACCTGAATCAGAATTAGTTGACGTCATCTGGTAAGTTTTATTTAGGGCATCCCGTGGTAACCATGGTAACCCCGTGTTTTTAAATATGACCCATGAGCCGTGGGCAATGCGGACTTGTGGAAAAAGTGCATAAAGCGCTCAAAATGTCCGCCCTTGATGATTTTACAGTAGGACAGCCCCCTCGTGGATTTAGCGGGAACGCGCTTCAGAGTCGGTGAGTCCGTTTGACTGACCTGTTTTTAGAGGTGTGCGTGTCTGCTTGGCTCCTTATTGGTCACTTGTCTGTACAGTGGGAAAATAAAACACAACATCAAATCAAACATTCATAAAAGCTCTCTGATAAAATTGTGTTTTTTGTATTTTATGTATTGTTATTTATTTATTTTTCTGTTGGATGCTGATGGCTTCATTTACTTCATTGCTCCTGTATTATCTATTTTAACTCAGATACATTACTTTTGGTTACTACGGGGTCCTAAAGAAGGCTTGGATGGAAAAGACCAGTAAGCCACAATCGAAATAACACAGTAAAACAAGAAAAAAAAAAGTTTTAAAAGACACTAATGATGTTGATCTGTCTGATTTTAATAAGTAGACTGTTTCCCAGTGTGTGAGCTCTGACAGTAAAGGCCCAGTCACCCTTAGTCAGTAGCTGTGACCTATAACCTGCAGAGCAAACATCGTGGGTGTTGTTACAGTATAACTGAGGAAGTCTTACAGTGGATGGATCCAGAGAGTCCAGACTGTGTTCCCTGGTTGTTCATTTATTCTCTTATCTTATACTGACAAATTAGAATAATTGGAGAAGGTTTTCTGGCTGATCCATATTCCTATGTGTTGAATTGGCAGCTGACACTCACTTAGTTCAGCTCAACCAACAAAACTTGTGTTTTCATCATGGACTGTGCAGAAGCCTAATCCTGTGTCAACTACCATTACATAACAACACTTTACTATTTTTCTGATTAATCCCTATCCAGTAAACTATCTGCTGTTTCCTGTTGTGCATTAATTCTAAATCTTCCTCCGATCTCCACTATGTAAGAACATAATAAATCATAATAAATCCCCAAGGTTACAATACTGTATATAATCATTCAAATTTACTGAAATATTATGTGAAATATCCAAAATGTCTGTCATATCAGTAACACATAACTCAGCCATTGTAATTTATTTATTCTGAAGTACAGTGAGCTAATCTGTCTGTTATCTCTTCTCTTCCCATGTTTCTATAGAAGCTTCCTGGAAGAGCTGAAACTGTTGTGGGAACAGCAAATTAATGTTTCACCTGTTTTAAGTTAAACATTGTAAGATTAAGTAATGAACAAAAGGGAGAAGGACATTTTTGCAGTTCAGTTCAGTTAAATGATAAAATATTCTACCATCTATGATCCAGTGCAGAGGTACAGTAATACTAGGGTCACTGTGCATTTAAAGGTTGGGGCTATTCTAGTAAAATAATCATTTATTCAGATAGTTGTATTTTTATTCATTTAGATTTTGAGATATCTGGCTCTGCAATTTCTGTCTCCAATAATCAGTAGAATTACCTGCTACTAGGGATTTCCCTCTGAAACGATTCTGTGGTTTATTCATAGAAACAGGAACATTTTTTGTGCGTCTGTTATATTTGGAATTTTTTGATTAAATGTCATTTCTCCACCACAAATGAAACTTCATTCACTGTTGTGTTGAAGTGGCTGCAGATGTGTCAAAATCCAATCACCATGGCTCAAGATCTCTAATGACGGTTGTAGGAGCTCTTTACTAGTTTGTTGATTTTTCTATTATCAAAGCATCTGTTCTGTTTGGATTAATTTGTTTATTTGTTTATCTAAGCAAAAGTCAAATAGAAAAGTCTCATTGTAATTTGGCTTTTTAGTTGCAGCTGTAACAATAAACCAGGATTAGTGTGTTCACGTCATATGGGATGGATCTTAGAAAATGGGGAAGATCAGAAAGCCCCAGTTTAATTCCACTTCAGTCTCTGTCACTTGATCTGTTGTTGTGCAGTTCGAGACATAAGATACATCTCATCTAAAAAAGGACATGTGACAAAACGTCTGACAAGAATTTGCTTTTATTTGCATCAAAATGGTCCATTAAAACACTAAAACATAGAAAGAATTTAATCTTAATACCTGGATTGATATGACATTCATTCAGAGGCCCGTCCAGCATTAATTAAAGTGCATTATGTTGCTCATCTTTTTCAAGCCTTTGTTTTTCCAAGTACAAATGTGAACAAAAAAAAAAACAATAATCTGCCCTTAAACCTGAGATGAACATTAAGACGTTTGTACTTTTTATTTTTTTTTTTAAGAAAAAAAAGAAAAAAGGGCAAACACACATCAACAGACGCTATTCGACACTAAAAAAAATAATCTTTGTTGATGCAGACACCAGCCACAGTGACTCATGACTACAAGCTCCAACCCTCTTTTCAACAATTCACCACAACTACACTTAGTGTTTGATAGCCACGTGTTAAGGCCGTTTCCTGGTATTAACTTCCCACCCTGAATATAACCACACTGCATTTTACAAGTGTTTTCAAATCGCACATTTGGCTCTTCAGACAGAAAACATGCAACAGAAAACATTTTACACCTCCTCTCTCTTCTACAAAATAAAAGCAATAAATACAGGATAGATGGAAATAAATACTCTGCAGTCATTAAGAAAATGCTGCCATCAATCCATTCACTCGGGACGGAGGTGGAGAGAGATCAAACTCACATGTGCAAAATCCTCTCTTCTAGGGACACAATCACTTCTTCCTACAGGCAGAACTGTTAAAGAATAAAGCTTATTAATGCTAGATCTGCCACGTACTCTGAATCTGTTCAGTTTTTTTTTTTTAATGAAGTAGTTATTTAACAAGAGTGCTGGTGATGCATATTAAAGCCGACTGACCAAAGCTTGCAATGTCAGACCAACGTGAAAAAACAAAACAAAACAAAACTGGATATTCTCCTCAGGCACCAAAACGTAAAGTGGCAGGAAGAGCAAAAACATTTGGTCCTCGACTTACAGTCACTCACATTCTTCATATTTCAGTTTCCCCTTAAAACATAAATAGCAGCAGTCACAATCCTGACAACCTGAGCTCACAGAGTTCATATCCTCCACCTTGGCCTTTCCAACGTTCAGTGTCCTTTCTCCTCTTTCGTCAGCTGACATTCACAGAATGAGATGGCTCCACGAACCCCCGGAGGGGCCACAAAAGGTCCATGGGATTCCCTAGCTTGAGCCTTGGAAGGGAACGGGCGGGAGGGGGGCGGGGTTTACGGTGGGTGTTTGGGTGAGGGTCACTTGTCGTATTCAAGCTTTTGAAGCCACGTGACAAAAAGGAAGGGGGTGGGGTTTCAGCGCGATGTCACTCCCAGCTGCGTCTTCAGGTGCTCGTACACCACGTAGCTGATGCTGACGGCGGGGATGACTTTGAGGAAGTTGGGGGCCAGGCCTCTGTAGAGCCCGGTCGGACCCTCGGTCTGCATGATCTGCCTGAAGAGACCCGTCATGGTCACCTGCTGGCTGCCCTCTGTTGCAGCTGTAAAACATCATCAACAGGTCGATGAAGACATTGCAATAAAGATATAGTGATGAAACAAACGTTATCAAGAGCGTCCTTTTTTGAGCTGAAATGATTCACTGATTGGTTTTTCAAACAAAAATGCCAGAAGTTTGATAGTTATTGAATCATGTCATCCACCCTTGACATGAATGTTCCTCCCTGATCACAGTGCGGGAAATGTCCTCCCTAAATGGGTGTGTTCCTTTAAGGATCTGCTACTTTAACACTCAAAAGGAATGTGTAAAATGTTGGTCTAAAAAAAACATATTTACAACATAAAATACAAAAATTTCACAGGTTAAAACTTCTTCACTCCCAGCGTTGACACGTTCAGGTCAGATTTATACTGATGGAGTCCGTCAGAGAAGCTCAGTATTTCAAGCGAGTGAAGGCCTCACCTTGAGCCTGCATGCGGGTCCGGATCAGAGCCAGAGGGTAACTGGCGAGCTGGCCGCAGGTGCTGGACACGGTGCCGCAGGCCAGCAGGACGAAGACGCCGGGGTCGGTGCCGTTGATGCCGTACTGCTGCAGGTAGCTGTTCTTCAGCGTCTGACGGAGGGGAAAAACACAAGATAAGTTTGGCATGAACCAAGAGAACAGGGGGGATGCAACAGTCACTTAGTCATCAGACTGTGTTATGTAATCCAGTCATGAGTTCATCTGGTTCTTTCTTAATGTTGGTTCATCGTGAGGCAGGATGTGGTAACACAACCTTTGGCTTTTTTTTTTTAAATGTCTCCTGATCAAACGTCACCTTTGTCTCTCTTGTGTTTAACATCATGTCTTTTTTTATTTTATATTTGGTTTAACACTTGGACATTTCATCAGTGTGCAAAGTTAACAGAAGTAAAACTGTGAATGTGTTGAATTTGCAGCTGAAAGATTTACATTCTTGCTCCGATTAGAAGTTGAGTCACAGTAAGAAAGAACAAACTGATACTGTTGAGGATGAAGGTTGCAAGAAAGAATACAGAAATCCACCGCTCACCTCGTACACTGCCAGGTCGATGCCTGCGTAGGGGATGATGCCGAGCATGTTGGGGATGTAGCCTTTATAAAACGCCCCGACTCCTTCTCTCCTAAAGATCCGCTTGGCGCAGTCGGAGATCCCGGCGTACTGCCCGGTCTTCCTCAGAGCGAGGCGCGTTTTCAGGACCTCCATGGGGTAGATGGCGCTCTGGGCGATCACGCCGGCCAGAGACCCCGCGACAAATCGCTCCAAGATGGTCAGAGTTTCCTTTTCGCTGCCGATGAAACGTTTGATCTGGAGAAGGCGAGCGAGAGAGAATTAGTGACCGGACACCGAGAGCGGCCGAGGTTCAGGACAGTGCGCTGCGAGAGTCACTCGTCATACCTGCTCGTACGCCATGAACTTGAGCGCCGACTCTGGGGCGATTTTGATGATGTTCACGCCGTTGCCTCGCCACAACGACCTCATGCCGCCCTCTTTGATCATCTGCATCAGCCCGCTCATGATGCACATGTTGTTGGTTCGGGATCCATAAACCTAAGAAAGAAGAATTAGAGATAATCAATTAGATGTAAATATTCGACAGCCCTAAACGTCTGTCTGCACTGAGAGGGAAACATTAGGAAATCTGAGTGATTTAATAAACTGCTGAAATAATTACAATGGGATGTTAAATCTCAGGATCAGGCACGGCGCCATGTAGCCCAATTTTATTTTTTTTTACCCAAAAACGAATCCAACTGGGTCAGGGTTGTTTAACTAATTGATGGGAAAATAGTGAATAAAAATCAATGGGGCTCAAAGTTGACACGATTGTTTCAAAGTCGACTCTCCACACTCCCGCTGACGTCAATCAGGGCCGTTGACACAGATCCCGAATCAGCGCCGTTAGACCTTCAGCCGTCGACCGCGGTTGAGGCGTCGCAGCCGAGGGAGTGACGGCCCTTCGCGAGCCGTCATTGGTCACGGTTATGGCTCGGCTTTGGTGGGCGTCCGGCCCCTGGACTCTGACCCCTCGCTCTTACACTGTCCATTAACCATTAACTCATTTATGGCATTTAAGCAACACACTCTTGGGCAATCTTCCATCTTTCTACTTGAATAATTGTGCCACATGCTGCGGTTACAAAAGCCCCTCAGTCATGGCCTTCAGGTGAATCTCACTCACATTTACTTATTCAAAGTTTGATTTGTTGAGCTCAACTCTCTTGATTTGACTCAGGTGAGTAGATTTTAGTCTTGCTGACAGCTGGCACCTACATCATATGACCCACAAGCTGATGATAATTCTCTACCGCTGCAAACAGCGAGTAGGATAAGAGTTTCCACAGCTTCCACCTCACATTGTCCAGTTCCCAAACTCCTGAAGGTCTGGAAACTCATTTACGTGGTTTTTAACCTTTGATTCATACACACTGGGTTTGGACGCGACCGTCTTACCTGCATCATGACTTTGACTCGGTCCAGCGGAGCGGTGCAAGTCCTGGAAACGGCTCCTGCTCCTCCACCTGCGACCAGGTGCCTCCACCACATCCCGGTCTGCTTCTCCTCGATGGTGAACTCATCCGGCACCATCAGGTTCTCACCCACATCGAATATCTGCCGGGAAGACAGAAAGGTTTAGATACTAGGATAACGTGAGAGAGACGTCGACCACAAGACGACAAGATCATGTTTTCATCTGTTCGTCTCCACCAAAAGGTTTTCACATGAAGGACAAGAAAACCGATATAAAAGAGAGACCACCGACCCCGATCTGATAAGATTTCTGCTTTTAAATGTTTCATTACAGAAAGTTCTTGCTGGGAACCCCCTGGAAGTCCCTGGACCGCACTTTCACAACCATGTATTCAGAGCTTCTATTCTTATACAAGTATCTACTAGAAACTCCAGCTCCCCACATGTGCTGTTGTGAACATTTTTCTTGTTAGAAGCACATGACATCGCTGATGTGTGACAGCAGACTCCTCCTGCCTCAGTAAAAGGTCAAACTGTGAGTTATGTGGCGGGTTTCTTTTCACAAACACCGCAGTATAGGTCAGGATTTAATTGACTTCAGTGGATAATCGGGGACACACTGTACTGCTTTAAAAATCTGAGCCACGCAGGTTTTAATGAGGCTCCTTGGGCGAAGGTCAAAGGGTGCGAGTCTGCAGGGGGACGTGTTTTCGAAACGATCTAGGTCAGGAGCAGACAGCAGGCTTACAACTGGATCCATCTAAACCTGCAGATGTGGACCTGTGCCAACTCTGCTCCCCTTAAACATGACTTTAAAAGGGCATCAGAAAAAAAAGATGTCCTCCTGCTAAATAAGATTTTTCCAGTTTGTTTTCGATGTTATTCTGTGCAGCCTCAATTTTATTTTTGCTTTGTCATTATATAATTTGACAGAGTCAATAAAACATCCTATTTATTACTGTGTCCCAAATACAGGACAGCAACCTCTGCAACTACCCAATAGAAAGTCTGTGTCACTCTGGGACACGCTGGCTCTGCTGTGGGAAACAAAGCTGTGCTGTAACTGCAGAGAGCTTTAAACATCGGATTTTTTTCTATCTGAAACGATCCAGGGGCTTACGTTTCATCAGTAATGTGGTTGCCTTTCGTTTGATCTGCTGCGAGTGGTAACTCCGGTGCTATTCCTGGACCCGGTTCCGCCTGTCAGTCAGTCAGTCAGCATCTCGTCTGCGCCAAGTCGAGGCTGCTAGACTCATTAGATGAGCACGGCGTTGAAATAACTTGTCCGACACCCAAGATCACACCGTGCTCCTGCGGGAGTTGTGCTAAATTACTTCAGTCTCCACCTGCTCCCATTTACTGCTGCCACCTTTTACATAACAGCTAGACAAATGGGCAAATCCCTCCAAGATAATCCTCTCAGAATGGGACCAATTCCTTTCATGGACTAATAGAGCTTAATTTCTGACGCACGACTTGTGCTCATGAAGCCTTTCAGGGAATTTGCTTCTTAATTGACCTGTTTTTTTTTCTTTTCCCCGCCCTTCAGACAGGAGAAAGACACCTAATGCCCTTTGATTAGCTCCAGCTTGAGTGATACCATTATCGGACGCCCTGATACCCTTATCAAACCGAAGAGCGGGAGAAAATAGCACATCTGAACATTTATGTAACACCGACAAATGGAATATTCCAGTTTAGTCAAAGGAAGTCAAATTGATTATTTAGCTCTTCCCCGTTTGGGTTCCGGTGATAAAGAAGACCACTGTTACATCTGTTCCCCACAGTGGTAACTTCGATGTTTCACTTCAGTCCGTTCAACTAACCGTGGAGTGTTTCCAGTAGAGGATGATCTCGGGAATGTTCTCCGTCTTCTCCACCATCATGTAGTTGCTCCAGTCTCTACTGCTGATCGTTATCATTCCGTTCTTATCCATGCTTTAAGAAAGAAAGAACAAAACTAAGACTCGGACTTCAGTTAATACAACAATCCAAAATGTAAGCGGATGAAACAGATGAATGAAATTACCTCTTAAGGACTTTCTCCGCATGCTGCAGGGAAATATGCACACCGAGGTCACGAAGAGACTGCATGAACTCTTTGGGATCAACGTGGCCTTAAAAGGAAACACAGACAAGTTTTAAGAAAAAAAAAAGTTTCTCATATGGCAGCTGAACCATCTGAAACAAAACCAAAACCTCTGCAGCAGCAGCCACATACCCGCATTCTTCCTGCCAAGGCTTTGCACCACAAGCTTCAGGTCTTTCTCGTAGTCTTGCAGATAGTGAACAAACTCTTCAAAGTCCAGCTGTCCGTCTGAGTCGTGTCCTTCGCCTTTTAAAGTTTTCTGCAAAAAAATAAAGTCATACATGCAATGAGATAAGATTCTCTGTTTTAAGTCGGATAAGAGGACAGGGTAAAGTTTGCATAATGACAGTTGTTGAAGGAGGAAGAATTTAATTTTATTGAAGCAAATACAGTGTGGTGGTTTTTGCAAAAGGTGAAAGGAGAAATCAGTCTCGGCATTACATGACATTTTGCAGTGGTATGCACGTGTCTTCTGCACCGACACACCAAAACAATTTTACATTCAATTATGAAACAGGTACAGCGAGTTCTGAAATGTACTCGATCTAAAGCCAAACAACTAATGAACAGCCAAACCCACAGTCCTGAATGACAGTGGAGATTTAAAAAGGTGCCCTGGCTTATGTTTCATGACCCATTTGCCAAGCTGCGGTGCTCTTGGCATTCTTGAATGACGTCCATATCTCTAGGACTGGGGGGGGGGGGGGGGGGGGGGGGTATTAGGTAGTAACACTCTGGTCTATCTTTGACTGCAGGCTGACCTGCCAACTGTTTTAATCTAGTCTGAGCTTGAACCTCCTGAGCTAAAACAAGATGAGGACACCGGCAGTACTCCAGCCCGCCGGCTGGCCAGCCAGGATACCTGACCCGCTGCCCACAGTGCAGGCATATGACTGTCACATAGCAATGATACTCTCCCCTGCACCTCACATCAAACTACCTGCACACGTGCTTAAATGTGACTTGCAGCATGGTTAAAGGGGAAAGTTGTTTCACCAGTTTTAAGGGACCACTGTTTGTGCCCTTGTCTTAAAAGTCATTGCTGGAAGCATAAGACACTAACTGAAGTTGCCACACTAAAATAAATCATGTTTACTGAATGTTCTTGCATTGCCATCAGTTGATGAACCACAATGTGAACCTCAGCTGAGTGTGAAGGACTGAAAAACCTAACAGGTTAGCAGTGGGCCAGCATCCCACTGATTGCAGATTAGGCATGAGTCACAGTTCAGTGCAATCTTTCAGCACAAAACTCACAGTTGAGGTCACCAGTTTTCTAGTTTCAGGAAACCACATGTGCATGTGTCAGTAAGAAGACTCCCACTGTATCCCCAGAGGGAATATTCACATGCAGCAGAAGAATAGAGCTGAATCCCATATTTTTCAAGTAAAATAGTGAAAATTTCTGCAGATTGTCAAACTGCAGGATTTGCTGCTTCTCTGTCATATATAAATACTCAAGTGAAAACTTTGGGGGTTTTGGACTTGCAATTTGTGCAATCTGCAAGTATACACTTTATGTGCAAAGTAATTAAGACTAGTAGTGCAATGATCGAACAACGTTATAAAATGACTACCTTTAATTTGTGCATTTGATGCTAATTTATAATGTCTGATCAAGTTCAATTGTTGACTAACTATTCTGCATTTAAATCTGATTTTCACTTTAAGGAGACAGCTGCATATGGGAGCAGACACCGACTTCAGCTACTTTTCAAATGCACGTGAAAATGAAGGGCATGGCATGAATTCCTCTTTAGGGTGGATTTCCCCTGCAACATGTATGACAGAGCGCGCGCCGGTCCATTTGAGTGGACAAGAACCACGAAAATTACGCTGCATGGACCAAAAGCTGTTACCTTTAACATAAAAAACTATTGTTAGCTAGATATTGTACCAATAATATCAATAAAGTTTTTACAAAAATTACACAATTTCTGAAAGCCGGTCACCTCTGCGGCCTAGTCGTAAGGCTTTTTTACTACCCTGTGCTAATCCTTCCGGCGCCAGGAAAGAAAGGATTTAGCGTGATCTAAGTGATGGGATTTAAAGAAGTAAGTAATAAAACACTAACAAGGGCATATATACAAATAAAAAGTTAACTTTAAGTGATTTTTTTCTCACCTGTCGCCACTTTTGGTAGGTTGAAAACTCCTGAGACGGCAGGAACACGCTCAGTTTGTTGAAGACGGACTTCAGCTCCGACGGTAGTCCGTTAGACTCAAAATATTCCACTTCAACCGGGTCTGAGTTGGACACCGGGACGTAAAGGCACAGGCCGAGCATGTTGGCTGCAGAAAAATTTAAAAAGGAACTACAATAAATAAATAAATAACACACCAACGTGTCTCCTCCTCCGCTGGACAATACTGAAATGCTGGTACCGAAAACGCCGGTTTCTAAGTGTCAGGACACCACGCCCCTTATAGGAATAGTGTAACGTCACTGGCTGTTCCGCCTACAAAGGTGACGTCATTTTACTACGGACCAATTGCTGAGACCGCCCATTGATGGGCTCGGCTCGTTCCCGCCTACTACTTACGTATATAAAGAGTCGTAGAGTCGTCGACCAATCCCGTCCCTCCTTTCATCCATCTTGGCAAACAATGACCAATCCCGTGTTTTCTTTCATTCAAACTGTGGGTGACGCAGAGACGAGTGCTGCTTGGCGGGACATGTGCAATAGTAAATAATAATAATAATAATAATAATATAGTTCAACATGAGAAAAGGACCTGCAAAGAAAAATTACAAAAACACATTTTGATCAAATAAAATAAAGCAAAATATAAATACCAAGAATAGTAATAATAATAATAATAATAATGATAAGCTTGGTTGAAGAAATTAACATACTTTTAATTTAATTTCTAATAATTTTTGCATGAAAAATGAAGAATTAAAAAAATAAAAAATAAATGGGTTGTGTGTCAATGTCAACTGAGACACGTCGTCTATAGTTTATTTTTGTCTTCCTGCCACATATTAAGCATAAATCAGAAAACAATCTGACCGAAAACAACCAACATTATTCATGAATGCTTTGTGCAAGTTTGAGTTCAGTCATCATCATTTCCCTGCAAGAAATAGCATTTAGACAAAGTCACACAATATAAGTAGAAAATAAAAAATAAAATTCATATGCATATGTTAGTTTGAGTAAACCTAGCTCCCCATTTGTTCCCTCGTGTTCCACCACATGCACTAGGCTATATACTGGTTTTAGTCTTAATATCATACTATACAGTCTTTATCTTGAGGTTTTGAGAAGCTACGATAGTCCTGTTTTGTCCCTGCATTACTTCAGTGTTGTGTTTTGTTTTCTTTCCTTGTTTGTTGTGCACTCTACTGCAGACCATGCTGCGTCATCTGATTTGGCCACTGACGGTGCAGGAGTCAGAGCCAATCCTTGTTCTCTGAGGAAACTGGCCTGAGGCAGACGGACCGGAGGGATGAACGCTCTGAACCTAAACCGGGAGGAGGGTGAGTGCCAAAAGCCAAAAAAGGCGCTGAAGAAACGCCAAGTACTGAAGGCTTAACCCCTGAGGCCGTCAGCTGATGCCGTCTGAGTTTACATACAACACACACACACCACACACACACACACACACTCCTAAATGTCTTAACTGTCAGCCAGTGCAAAGTTCCTTGACCGTCTTGTTATTGATGGAGACTCATGCAGACAACTTTTCAACTTGGTTTAAGTTTGACTTTTGCATCACACTGATGTATAGCTCTGCACTGAATCTGGAGACAGGTATATGGCCAAAAGTATATGGACATCCCTGAGCATAGACTTCAATGGGCCTGTGTTTCATTTTTAGTTCCAGTACAGTGTTCAGTGATAATTTAGACAATAAATAAACTTGTTTTTATTGTGTCAGCTTAGAAAAAGTAAGTGTTGTCGTTGTTGAGATGTTTTTCTTAGTGTTACTGAACGCTCCCCCCTTCTCTTCAGATATAACAGATAAAACATTAACTGACTATTGAGCTAAAGCAACAAACAAAACCTTAACCAGGTGAGATTTAAAACATTCACTCTGAATTACTGTGTTACTTTCCACTGGCCCACAGAAAACTCACTGTTATGTTGCTCTGTATGAATCACATGTTGGCCTTGTTTTGGAAAATCCAAAATGACCGTATGTGTAATCCAAATTTAACCCTCTGCAGTCCATGTTTGTTTTTATTAATATCTTTGTGATAAAACAGCGCAGAAACATGGTTGTAATGTTGTTAGAATCTGTAAAACATATACTTACAAGACCATAAGTGACTCAAAGCCTCTAAAATTTGGTTAAAGTAAAGTGACAGAGGACACTATGACACTACAACGCTACGTGATATTATAAAATTCTCATTTTAGGCATTTATTATCCATTTATCTACTAATTTACTCATATATTGCACTGTTTTTATGAACCTATAGACTTTGGTAAGCACCAAAACAATTCATCCACAACAGTAAAAGGATGTTTTCACAACATATTTGAAGAATTTCAAAAACCAAGCTTCAATTTTTCAGCATTTGGGCCAAATTATCTCAGATGCCGCCCTTTGAAATGTGAATTTAAGAAATAATTTAGAAAATTGAGAAAATTCCCTCAGAGTATTTTAACTGTTTGTACCAATTATTTTACACATCGACATGGTTTTCAGGTTCTATGATAAAACCTCCAAATGATTGACTCAACAGCTGGACAGTTTAATCCAAAAAGCTGCATGTCCCTCTTCTGTCTCTAATAAACACTGTGGCAACAAAATTATAGTTATTACTGTTTCAGCATCACTGTAGTTTTATCCAGCTTTAAAAATTTATGAAAGTCTTTCGTTATTCGTGCTGCTGTTAAAATATAAGCTCTATACTGTGAATTGCTGTTCACAACGCTCAATACACTTATGTACAGCTGTTAGTGAGGAAATGTTTAATGAGACTGAAACAGAAACGTTTTTTAATGGAGAGATCTTTAGGTTACATCTGTATATTGGTCTCAGGTTTTGTCCCGGCCGTCTGTTCTGACTGTTCCCATAATATTAAACTCTATTTTCAAAGGTATGTGAAATTGTTTACAATAACTGCAGCAGCTTGCAAACTCAACAGTCCACTAACACACCAGTTAAAGTCCAGTGTGAACACAAACATGTTGGTGTGTAGCTGCTGTGTTTGTTGTCTATTGTCCAATCCTTTGCGTCACTCAGCGGAGAGTAAACGATAACTGTTACGCCAGAGTCACAGCGGCCTGTGACAAACAGGATTCAGCAGCAGCACTTTAACCTGCGGGATCAGACAAACAGTCCGTATCTGACGGGGATGATACGGGTGAGAGGTGAGGGGGTGTGGTCTGGTCATTAACAGGAGGATCTCAGTGGTACGGTGCAGGGATGATACAGCTGCTGTTGTGATGAGGAAGAGGTGAGGTTTTACAGTTTGGTTGTTGATGACTTATTGTTGAGAAATGTCAGCTAACA
>NW_019525506.1:712525-725825 GCF_002814215.2 Seriola lalandi dorsalis
GCCTCGACTGGCGTGAAGGCGTGGGCAGCACCCGGTTTCCCAGTGGCGCAACCAGTGAGTCGCCTTTTCTGGGGATACGAAGGTCAGAGGTTTGAAAACCCAGATTCCCAAAGTCCTGCTTCAGCAAAACTTCAGTAACAATTAATACATATGGTATTTAAATGTTTGTGAGCTGCCTGGACCCCGGTGGTTGCAGCTGTATTTTTACTTTGCTTTTTGTTTTTAAGCTCATCATCCTGAGCCTGCATCATATTTTGAATCTAATTGTTCTCTGTCTCCATCATTCTGAAACCACAACACAACAGACTCATTTTCACCACTGTCACAGAAAAAGAGGCAAAGATTGTCTGAAGTGACTATTTTGAATTTACATGACACAGGTGGGGAATGAATTTGGCATAAACAGCATCACTAACTTTGACACCTTGTTACACTGTACTAGAACAGAGTTCACAGATTTAATGTTTAGATGACAAATCTACATTTAAATCCAGACCATAATAATATGGATCAACAACATGGACATGTACTGTAATATTATCTTACAGTATTTTATTTGATCTAATCCTGATTTTTTCTTCTTCCTTCTCTCTTCTCTCTCAGCTCTACTCATCTATCCCTCCGCTCAAAGAAGAAAATATAAAACAAAAAGAGTTTTAATGGAGGTTGATTTGTCTCACTGATATGAATCCACAAGCGTAGAATTGAGATCGAATGTATTCACAGATATGTTTTGATTTGTGAAAGTTGTTTATTTGCAGATCCGTTTTATATTTGCAAGATATTTTTGTGAGTTTATAAATGTGTTTTTCGTATTTGTGGAAGTTGATTTATATTTACAGATTACATGTTTATCATCATTGAAACAAATCTAGTTTTCACATCTGGTGTCTTCTTCTGTCTTTTCTCTTCTTCACTCTTCAAATCCAGACTTCCTCCTCTGTCCTCTCTCCTCACCCGTTCTCCACTCCTCTCCTCCTGGTTCTTCATCACATATTTTTCTCCTCTCTTCTTTCTCTTAACTTCAGCTTTTCTCTCCTTTCTCACTCTCTTCATCATCTCTTCACCTATTCCTGCTTCCTCTCCTGGTCCACAGGTTGTCCTGTCCCTTCCCCTTGCTCTCCCACTCATTTTCCCTCATAAGATATGATATGTTCACAAGGACATTTCATGCACAAATCCTTTTATCTACGTATTCTCAGATACACAAGAATCCAAAATGCTGAAATAGAAATAGACTGGAAGTCCTCTGCTGCTCTCTGTTGGCTGAACTTGAAGTTGCTATAGCTGTCAAATAAATGCAGGTGGGTAGTATAAAGTATAAAGTAGCATAAACTGAAAATACGAAAGTAAACACACACTGTAAATGTAAATTCCACCATTGGGAAAAGCTGCATTTCATAAAATATCAGTGTGTGTCCGAGAAAATATCTTATAATGCTGATGGTCCCTGAAGGCAACAATAGGGCAGTTCAGACTGTGGCCACGTGATGTCGCTGTTTCACCGCTGAGGCTGCAGCGTGACTGACACTGACTTGGTCCATTGAGCTGTGTCAAGTCAATAAGAGTGAATTTAGTACATGACCGGATGTTAGGTAATTTACCTTTTAAAATAAAATCAACAAACTGGAAAAAAAAATCAGTTTTAAACTTAAATACAATTTAATTGTTCAATAAACCCTACAACTATGTTATTATTAATTAATCAATTTATTATTATCATTATTATTATTATTATTATTATTATTAATAATAATAATAATAAACCCTTATAAAAACATTACAACATTATAAAAAACTCTTAATTTTAAGAGCATTTTAAAAGTCAAAAGATGTTCAATAAAAAGTTTTTATTCTTAACTTTATAAGTAAGACTAAGTAAGACTTAAGCCCTCAAGCCCAGCAGAGGATGTACTTCCTCCACCAGCTCAGGAAGCTGATCCAGACAGTACTTTGCAATCACTGACCTGGCCACTATCCTGGACTTGTACACCTCCAGAGTCAGGAAGTCCCGCAATCCCTGTGCAATAACCCTGTAGTACTAAAACACCCACTTACCTACAATTATAATAGTATAGTTTAAAACTGATATTGTGCAATAACATGCATATATAATATATAATATCCATGTGTGTCTCACTGGATATTGTTATTGGCATATTGTGTGTATTGGCCAATGATTGAGAAATTTTAACATAATCACAATTTTTTTTTTTTAACAAAATAAATATAAATTGAGCTTTTAACTTTTATTCCGAAAGGTAGCAACCGGAAGTCTAATGACGTACTCTCCGCTAGCTTGATGCGCCTCGCGCGAGGTTCCTCCTCCCGGCTCCGAGCAGAAAAAGAGATGAAGCGTCTGTTTTCTCTGTCATTGTACGTCGTTGCACCGCTGCGGACAAACCTCACGGGACAAGACATGTCTCCAGGTAGGTCCGACATTACTGTTTTTTGTTTGTTTTTTTTTAAACACGTACGTTAAATTTCTCCCCCACGTTATCAACCGAAACGCTTGGTTTTGTTTTCAGATTTCTGTGCTGAATCATCTCTGGGGAAACGGAGTTCGCATGAAAACACAAACTAAAACACCAGCAGGAGCAGCAGCAGGGACACTCCGTTTACATTAGCTAGTTTTTAAATAGTATTTCCCCCCTTCCCCCCCCGACAGGTCATTCCCGCTAGCTTTTAGCCGTGTGTTTTTAATGCGAGTGAAACAATGGCTTTCTTCGTGAAAAAGAAGAAATTCAAGTTTCAGACTCATCTGACTCTGGAGGAACTCACCGCGGTGCCTTTTGTCAACGGAGTTTTGTTCTGCAAGCTCAGGCTGCTGGAAGGAGATTTTGCAGCTACTTCTACCAGGTAAAAAATTGTTTTTAGAGTCTTTTGGTGCAGTTAGAAATGATGTCTTCTCTATTAAAGACACTGAAATATTTTCTGCAGGAGGTTTTGGTGTTTTCATGGAGCGATATAGTGAATTTATTGACTTTTTCTTACACTTTATGGAGTATTTCCAGCTCCTAAACTTGTGCCTGGTGTGTTTATTATCTTACATATAATGATTTTGGTAACAGGATTGTTTTGTTGAGGGTTTTTGATGTTTTGTTTTGGTTTGTTTTGTCCCTCTTTACTATTATAAACATCTATAAGAGACGCTGATGCATCTGATATATTTTTCTTTGGGGTTTTAAAACTATTACTGCTCTGCTTTAGGTCTGCAAGTGTTAAATGAATTATTCCTATAGTCTATGAAATGTTATGGCATCTTAAAGTTGCTCCATTCATCAGTCCAAAACTCAAAGATATTTAATAGAATATCATATATGATAAAGAAAAGTTGCAAATCTCATCTAAAATCAGAAAATATTTGACATTTTTACTTGATAAGTGGCTGAAATGATAAATTGATTATCAAAATAGTTGCATACTACTTTATTTCTGATGGATTATTTGATTCATTCACTAATCAGTGAAGCTTAATTATGGTTTCTAGTTTGTTTGTGGTGTGTTTATTTTGCTAAATTCAGTGATTTTTTGCAATGAAGAAAAAGGTTGTCTTTTCTTTTAGTGATATGAACGTGTTTTTCTGTTGCATCTTTGTAAACTTTGCTATAAAACCATCGTTATTTCGTCGGAGCTTTAAAGCTACAACTGTTTTGTTTGCATGGCACCAGCCTCAGTTTGTGCAGCTCCGCTCAGGCTGGACAGATTTTCTCTGAGTCAGATTTAAACGCTGGGTGTTGCCATGATAAGTGGTCTCTGTGTATCTGCACTGGCACCTCCACTGGATAACCAGACTAAACACAACAAAACCTCTCAAACCAGCTCGCACCGGTAAAAATTATCTCGTCTACTGGATCCAAACCTCCCTGAAAGCAACTTTTTTTTACTCCAGAACTCCTTAACTGGTCGTTTTCCGCTCAAACGTCTTTCCAGATTCCTCCTCCCTCGACCTTGATAACATCAGGAACTTTCATCTCCTCTCCCTTCCTTGTCTTTGATTCACTAGATGAGATTATACGGCCCTTGAAAGTCACTTCGGAAGCCTGTAACAGAGTTTTAACACTTGTTAAAGGGTGAAGATGGGAGACGGTGATGGTCTGGTGGCTGTTTCACCTTCGTAACCTCGTTGTATCTGCGAAAAAATAAACTGCTAAAAGAGTCGTTTTCTTACTCCAGTACATTGTTTACGCTCAACCTGCAGCACAAAGCCTTCTCTCTCTCTCTCTCTCTCTCTCTCTCTCTTACAGACTCTGACCTACTAAACTAACCTCAACTTGTAAAGCAATATGAGGCGTTATATTGTTAGCCAGCTGAGTGTTGAAACCCATTTCTCAGATGAAAGGAAGGACCTGATTTTTTTTCTCCAGGTCTGGCTTTGGTTCAGGACTCAGGCGAGGAAAAGGTGCCCCGCTTCCTGCTCTTCATTCATCTCAGGGTGTGTGGAGTTAAAACAGGAACGAAAGGAGTCTGTGGTTGGCGTTAAAGCGTCTTAATCAACCTTATTCTTCCCCTTTTATTGAGGCTTTTCTTTCCCACACCAAGCTCGCACCACGTGTTGACGCAGGCCTGTTAAACTTTCCCCGAGCTGACGGACACGTACGTGGGAGAACGTTTCCTCTGCGACCT
The DNA here is from genome assembly GCF_002814215.2 of Seriola lalandi dorsalis. NCBI lineage: Eukaryota > Metazoa > Chordata > Actinopteri > Carangiformes > Carangidae > Seriola > Seriola lalandi. The sequence goes on from NW_019525506.1 coordinate 717,152, forward strand.
CGGTAGAAAGCAGATCATCCTCTTTGTACAAGTGCGACCCCCCCCCCCCCCCCCCCCCTGTTCTCACGTAGCATCATTCCAGCACAGAGGCTAGCAGCGGGAAAAGCAAACACACCGAAGAGATTGCCATCATCTCGATCACGTTCGTGGTCACTGCATGTTTTTCCCGCTTTCTTACCTTTCATCAGTGACACACAAACACTCCTGCGAAGCGGCCGAGGGGGAAACAGAGCCACAGATGTGCAGATAAACCTACACCTGCAACTCTAGATCATTTTATTCACCCACAGATTATTCTTTTCATCAGCTGTTCAGAAACTAAGCACAAATGCCCGTCGTGGATATTGGATTTCTTGCCACGAACTCTTGTATAAATATTTATGGTCCCCAGAGGATGAATCCTGTCAACATTGTTACTGGTGTGAGCTCTTTAGCTCGGAGCCCCGGTGCAGCCTCACAGAGCTGCTAGCATGTCTGCAGACTCAGTCTTGTTTAATTTTAGCCTGATGTTCATCACACTGAGCTGCACGGTGCAGAAGCCTGACAAATTATATTATACTTTATTAGGTCAAAGTTTCTTCTTCTCTGTTCTAGTTTCCAGTCTTTGTTCTTTTAGTTTCTTCTTTGACACTAAAGTTTGACACTTTCTTGTGTCCTGATACTAAAGCTTTGTGCTCACGATCCAGTGAGACGAGCTTGTTCTGCCTCCGGAGGATCGCACACTCATAGAAATGTTTGTTTATCAAAGTAAAACTTGTATTTACTGAGTAATAACAAACTAAATTGTCCCTCCCTGCTCCCCCTCCGCCTCAGGTCCTGTCCTCAGCAGCGTGGACAGCGACGTCTGAGGTCTCTGTTCTCTCAGAGGTCATTCTCCCCTCTGGAGGTTATATAACAACTCAGATTCCCTCCCTCCCTCCCATCTCACTTATCATCTCTGTGGCTGAAAACAAGGCCGTCTCAGAGGAGGAGGCGACGGCGCAGGGAGGCTCCCGTCATGGGGGACAGCGATTAGCGTGGCAGATCTGACAGACCGGGTCTTTGTACGGGGCCTTGCCTTGTTGTGGGTCAGGAACAGTGGGGGGAATTAATGACGAGCTCATTCAGGGACTGCGCTCCCTCCCGGAGTCCTTGCTGGCTCTGAGTGTGGCTGGAAGCAGAGAGGATCACATGCTGTGAATGTGACTGTCCAGCTCTCAGACCGATATGTCTGGACCAGTTCTGTTTGTCGTCTCCGATCTCCGCCAATCAGTGATCCGACAGAAAAACCGTCTGGAAAACATGTTTCATACTTCACACATCCTGCGTTCCTTCCGGCGCGTCGGTTGCGTGCACCGTCAAGAATTAATGCTAAATATCTGCACGATGCAGTCAAGCACACGAACAGAGGGGACATTATATCGGGAGGTGAAGTGAGGTCAGCAGTGAAAAGTCCAAATATCACGACTGCTGCTGTTTTTATTTTGACGTTTTCTCAACATTAACAGTTTCCTCCCCGAGTCTCACGAGGCTTAGTTAGTGTGACGTCTTGAAATGAAGTCTTGTTTTGTTTGAAGAGAAAAGCATGAAAATCCTCAAATTTGAGAAACAGGAAACGGCAAATGTTTTGGATTTTTCTCTGATAATGGATTTTGTTGCATGTGAAGAGAGAAAGTTGCACTAAACACGACTTGAGGACAAAATACTGACAACTGATATTCAGTCTGAAAATTAGATTAATCGTAACTTGTCTTGCTTTTTGATGATATAACGGACGGATGTCCCTCAGGACAGAGGACCTTTGTGCTTTGTCCTCTTGGCTGAACTTGTGGTTTTACAGTTGTAGTGATGGGACATGAAACAGTGCTGTGCATTTAAAACAATTGGACATGGCGAACACAAAAAGTCGCTGAAGGCTGAAGCAGAGTTACATAACGGCCTTCGTGCGTGTTCAGTTCTTCTTCTCAGAAATTCAGCCGGAAAAAACTTGAAACAGTTCTTAGAAGTTGACAAAAAAAACAAATTACTGAGTTTAAAAAAGCCTTTTAAAACAGTTAATCTTTCTTTTTCTTTTCTTCAAATGTAAGTGTCTATGTTTCTCTCACAAGGTGTTTTTCTTTTGCTAAGAGTAAGAAACTAAATTACATAAATTATAAAAAAAAAAAAAGGAAATCTCCATCCAGATCTATTGTTAATCAAGAGTAAAGTAAGTTAAAGTAACTTTTCTAATGGGTTTGTGTTGAAAACATGCAAAGATGTACTCGTATCTGATTTTTGTATCAGCACAGGTTTCTAAGGCTTTAGTATAAACAGGCTGTAACCTGTTTGTGCTAAAAGCAACAAGCAGCTGCAAAATTTAGATTAAGATTAGATTTGGAGTCAAGATATTTTGCAGATTTGAGAACTGGAATTTATTTTATTTTTTTTATCGTATCAGGAGCGATATCACCATTGGAAAACGTCCTCTACGTCCAGCCAGGTTTATAGTGAAACCAGCCGGTCAGATTTGCTGATAATGTGTTTTCACTATATGCAGCTTTAGACACCAGATGGTCTCCGTTCTGATTTGGCAGAAGAACGTGATTTTCACTGGAGCACGAGTTCAGCCTTCATCGGTTCGTTTACATTTTGGACATTTAGCTCATTTTGTTATATATATATATATATATATACACATACTGCTGCTGGCTGACGTTTGCAGAGCACCAACACTGCACGAAGCCGGTTTTTAAAAGAGGGAGAAGATACAACCGCACCGACTTTACCGTGGGTGCAATCAGACGTATCTCTGATGCTGCAGAGGAACTAAGAGCCAAGGGAGGGAGATGGAGAGGAGTTTTGTATTTAAGGGTGATTGAGGTCAGAGAGGAGGAGAAGAAGAAGAAGAAGAAGAAGAAGAAGAAAAGTCTGAGTGAAATGTTGAGCTCTTAGAAGCTGCAGCGAGTGTTTCTGATGTGGCAGTGTGGACAGATTGTGTTCATTTCCTGTTCATATAACGATGTAACACACACACACACACACACACACACACACACACACACACACACTGTATTTTTCACGTGTCCAGTGAGAAGCTCTGAACCCCGCACTCTCAAACATATACAAGTACATAGTGTCATGTGAATCACAGGGTCAAATGAGACGTTCATGTCCAAAAAGATAAACAGTATAGTCAGGTTCAAAGGTCAACGTCTGTTTATTTTTTATCATTATCAAACACACCACGTTCTAACGCACTGGAATTTCCTCTAACGTACACACTCCGTACTCAGGGTGGCTACTTGCACTTGAAGAGAGAGAGAGAGCCTCTTGAATTCCTTATTTGTAAGAACCTGAAATGTGACACTGTGCTTGTACAGCATCGTGTCACGTTGTGAGACGGTGTTCGCAGGTTGTGTCGGCTTTTCCCCCAGTAGGAAGGTGCAGGATGTGGTTCTCAGGACCCTCCGGAGTACCGGGAACTTTGGGGTGGAGTTGGCAGAGCTTCCTGACTGTCTGCTGTCAGGCGTCACCAGCACTTGACTCGTCTGAGTAGTTGTAAATGGTCTTGTTGAAGTTTTGAAGTGAATCTTCGTCTTCTTCTTCGTCTTTAAGAACTCTTCTTCTCTAAGTGATTCTTTTTCTTCTTCTTCTTCTTTAAGTGATCTAATATTCAAAAACAGTAACGACTAATGTGAAACATGATGAAGGAAATGGCAGATTTGTTGTTTCTCTAAAAGGCATTGGCATTTTTTCATTTCATTTTTACGATATTTTCTTGCCTTTTTGTTTTCACAGTGAGTCGAGAGAGAGAGAGAGAGAAATGAACCAGGAACTTTCATTGGTTTCATCCCCTTGCATCATTTTTGAATTTTGCACTGGGACCATAATGGCTTCTTAAGCCCTGAAATGTTCAGTGCTCCCAAATAGACACACATGCCATTCTGCACATACCACACCAGTGTTATGGTTGTCGTACGCTCACATGTTCCACACACACAAGATAGGATGCACAAGATAAACTTTGCCTGGAAGCGCTGCCTTCATGTCATGCATTCAAGCGTCACGTTCCCCAAAATGTCGTCCCCAGTGTCTCTGCAACGAGCCGTGATGAACAAACCAGCCTGTTAAAACCCAGATTTAATCGACAGTAATTGATGCTGAAATGTTTTTATTTTAGCTCCATCAACAAATCGATGGTGTAGATCGACTGAAAATTAATCAACAACTATTTTGATAATCGTTAAATCATTTCAGTCTTTTTTTAAATTTTTTTTTATTGGAGAAAATCCTCTGATTTCAGCTTCTTGAATGTGAGAATTCGCTGTTTTTATTTGTCGTATATGACGGTAAATTGAATGTCACCACTTCAGGAAATTGAAGACATCTGGGCAGGGTTTAAACATACAAGAAGAAATTAATTGGCAGATTAATTGATTCAGGTTCGAATCCGACCCGGGTTCTTTGCTTCATGTCGTCCCCTCTCTCTCTCCCACAACTTTCCTGCCACTTTCCCACCATAACTATCACATTTAAAGGCAAAAAATAATAATAAAAATAATTTATGACAAAAATATTCAGTTCCAGCTTCTCAAATGTGAAGATTAGTTGCTTCCAGCTGTTTTAATGTTGTAAATTAAACTTAGTCTTTGGGTTTCAGGTTGTTGGTTGGACAAAAAACAGATTTGACAAACAGGTTTGTTGCTAAGTAACGACTTCGGCTTTGCTATGAACCATCCAATTAAAAAAACGTTGGCTTCGTATCGTGGCTTGAAAGATTTTAGGAACAAAGCAGAGAGTTGGTGTCTCATCCAACAGCCTGGAAACACAAGCGGGAACCCACCTCCGTTTTTTAAGGTTTTGTCAACCAAGTCATTTAATGACGTCATCGACAAAATGTATCTGCCGTGCTTTTTGCGTTCACCGGGTGCAACTGTGAGGGAGGGCGTCGCTTTTTCTCACCTGGTGGAAGCGCTTCAGATGTGAGCGGGGGGGGTCGCACATTTGTCCTGAGAGTGGAGGGAAGAGCTGAGTGAAAAGGAAGGAAGGAGTCCCAGAGAGGAGTGGGTTTGTGGGGAGTGTCAGAAAATCGACCGGGACCGAGCGGATTCTCAACAGCTGTTTCCTGTTTTCATCTCACTTTTCCAGCCGTTAGCATTTTGGTGGGATGTGAAGGGAGGTGTGTGTGTGTGTGTGTGAGTGTGAGAGGTGTGGGGGTGTCTGGCATCTCTCCAGGTAATCAAAACGAACTCCCCTCTGTTTCGGGGGAAATTCCTGTGAAATTGATTGTTAGAGCGTCTCTCTCTCTCTCTCTCTCTCTCTCTCTCAGATTTGATCTTTTTATGTTGATGACAGAGCTGCAGCTGAAGTGTCTCAGGTCCCGTTGTTTCCCGCCTCAGCCGTCACACATGTGGAATGAAAACCGACCGAGCTCAGGGGCCGTGCATCTGTAGATCCCGTAAATTAGCAACTTCGATCGCAGCGATTTGAGATCAGAGCAGCTCCTTTATCACAATTAAAAATGGCTTTGTTGCTAAACTGACAAACGATTGATTATTTATAGATAATTGATTAACTATTACTCAGTTTTTAAACAAAAATGCTTTAACATTCACTGATTTTTTTTCTTCTATTTTGTAGCACCGAAAAAATCTTTGGGTTTAATTCTGTCGGTTGGACAAAACGTCACTTTTGACTCTTGAAAATTGTGCTGGTTTCTGATAAACAATAATTGATTAAATAATAATTTGAACAATTGAGACTAATCAATAATGGACGCAGCCCTGCTGATAAGTATTTTTTTTAACATGGTACAATGAGAGTATCACTAAATTCTACTTAAAAAGCAATTTAGCTCAACACTCTTGTGCACCAGTGATTAGCTTATGTGGCTAACGTTAGCTACATAGGATGTTTTCCTGCGAGCTAGGTGGCGCTATAGCATGAAACAACAAGATAAAAAGTTGATTCCTTTTGCTTAAAACATCTACGACTGGCCGGTCTAATGTCCTCCACAGACGCCATGTTTGTTTATGACTGTGGTCATGGAAACGCTTTAAATTAGCTGTGTATTGAGGACCGAGGTTCAGCAGGGTTGGCCCGGACCAAGGCGCTGACATTTTCATTTGCGCTCCATGAAACGCTGGATCACATAATATCCACGGCCTCCGACCTCGGCGTCTGACTCGCGATGGAGTCGGAGATATTGGGGAAACTTCAGTCAGCGGCGATACCTCCCACACGATGGGAACGAACTACAGACACGTCGACAAACACAGCTGCCAGTTACATCAAAAATCTGATCCAGTATTAACGACAATTCAGCTCGTTTTAAAGCGGAAAAACACACAATAACACAAAAATCTTACCCCGGCTAAACACCATTCTGCTGACATTTGCACATTTCATCCGATCTCCAAACCTTCAACCTGCAAAACTTGTCAAAAGCTCCTCCAGAGCCACAGACTCCCGCCTTCAGTTTATTCCATAATAAATGACACAAATATAAGAGCGAAGCGTCCCACGTGTTGTCTGGTTAATTTGCTGTGTTATTTGCTAATTTAGCACCTGTTGAAAATGAGGCTTTTAGCCAAGTGTGACACATTAACGGTGGTGTGGATGAGTGCAGGACGAGAGGACTGGTGTTGTTTCCAGAGACAGAACACATGGTTGTTAGTGACAGCGAGGATCGACCCTGTGACCTTTTGGGTACAGGAACAGCCTCTCTGACTCCTCGCCTTCTCCTGCTGCCTGCTGGTCCGCCCTGACGTCAACCCCCCCCCCCCCCCCCCCCCCCCTCCTGCAGGATCTATCTGCTTCCTCAGCACTCTGCTCTGGGGGCTGTTTATCTGAGCCCTCGATGTGACCCGACCCGGCCCGGGTGCTGTTTGTGTTTCTGCTGCGACCGCGGGCCCCCAGGAGCCTCGCAGCCAGGATGGGGGAGATAAGGGGATCCCGTACCGCTGCATCGCTGACACGTTGAGTCATCACATGCTGGGGTGCCACGGGGGGGGCAACTCAAATCAGGGACTTCGTGTTTGTGTTCGAGTCTGTCGGCTGACTTGTAGGGTTCGGACACAAGTCCAGCTCGTCTTCTTCAGTCTGAACCGAACTGGAAATGTTCACTTTGTTGTTGCATCTGTTGTGTTTTTGTTTCATATATTACAGACGCGACTTCTGCATTAGTAACACGGACTCGATTACTTCAGTGTCGTCCTGCCAGATTGCAGATTTTTGGCAGTGGGGAGAAGGTCAAAACAAATCTGATTCCACTTCCTGTAACTTTAAATTACATAACATCTTCCGAGCAGCTGTAAGTATGAGTGTTAAGTTGTTCACCTAAACCACTGCGGCCCTCAAAACTCTCTCTCAGGCTGCTTCACAGTGAAAAACTGGTTTCATCCGGAGAAAGAAACATGTTTTAAATGGAAGAAGTTCATCCTCAGGAATCCAAGATGAACTGCCCCAGGCGTGACTCATTTTCCTTTTTTAAAAAGAATATATGAATCAAACCAGGAAAGCCTCAGCGAGAACAACAGAGAGTTACAGACTTAAAAACACGGCACAGATAACACGGATCATCTCACAGTCATCACATTTAAACCACAGGTGTCTGATTGTCAGGTCGTAAATAAAAGTGACAATAAGAATCATCTAAAGATCACAACGTGTTAGATCAGAGAAGTAAGACCAGTTTAAAACTATGAAAAAAAGAGAAGTTGATTTGGGTTTTAATTTGAGCTTCTTCTTCTTGAACCATTAGCGTGAGGCAGAGATGCTGCATGAGGTTAGAGCGACAGGTGCACGCAGGTGATCTTAAAGAAAATGGGGAATTTAATTTGCTTAACAACACAAGCGACAGTTGAAGCACCTGATTGTTGTGATTTGTGTCAAAAATCAAGAGTCTCAGTCAAAAAATCTTCACAAATCTGCAATAAACAGACGTGACACACACATATTTTTGTGTCTGAAACTTGTTGCCGTCACAAATAAACATCCATAAACACTCTTAGAAAGAAGACACTCCTTATGACTTAAGAACTTGCCTGAGAATCATCATGTTTTTGAGTTTTCTTCGCTGCCAATTTCAGCCAATTCAGCACGCTTGATTTTTTCCAAAATGTAAACAAATAAAACGGGACTCAAGCTCACACAAGATGTGACTTTTAGTTATTCTTGAAAAGAATCTCATGGGTTTAATTATACTGATACTCAAGCTCATTATATATATGAACAAAACGTATATAAAAAAAAAAAGATAAATTCATCTTTTACTCTGATTCGGCAGCTTTTTTTTTTGTCCAATCTGGAAACACTGATGTTGAGCTTGTGGTTACGTCGCTCGCCGTAAAACCTCCATGTTTCACTTCCAGCTGGTTGTTGCATGTCATATCCCTCTTCCTCTTCTCCTTTTTTTTTTTTCCTGTCTGTAATCTCGTTTCTTCCTCCTCTGCTTGATCCTCTGTTCCTCAGCTCTCCGGCTCTTATTTGTTTTCCTACCACTTCCTAATCCACCCTGGATGTTATGTGGCCACATGAATATGTTGTTCCATCACTTGTTGGCTGAACCTGCCTCCGACTCTCGCCTCCCCTCCCCTTTGCTTTAATTTGCGTGTAATTGTTGATGATGTAGGAATTTGAACCTGTTCTGCTTCTGCTCTCACTGAACATCAGTAAATATAAAGGGATTACATCCTCCAGCTGGGGTGGGGGGGGT
>NW_019525506.1:725845-727331 GCF_002814215.2 Seriola lalandi dorsalis
GTGGGGGGGGGTCGTCCCGTCTGCAGATTGTTGCTCTTCTCTCTGTCGTTTTATGATCTGTGACAGAGATAACGGTAGCAGTTAAGTCGTTGTGGAAGTACCACGTTTTCTTCTCCATCAGTTTACTCTGTTTTCAGCTGCTGGAAATCATGTGTTTTTTTGGTGGTGGGACACAGCAGTTTTCTGTTTGAAATAACACACACACACACACACACACACACACACACATATATATATATAAAGGCACAATGACGGCCTGTGTGTTAGTTGTTCCTTGCAGGCGTTATCATGTCGGACAGTTTAGCAACAGGTTACAATTTCAGTCAAGTTGTTGGACGCCTTGAATTGTTACTGACTGGTTTTTGGTAATGATTCAGTCAATCGATTGGATGATTGACAGAAAATTAATCTGCAACAATCTAGAAATTGTTCAGGTCATTTTTGCCCCTTTTCTCTGATTTGTATCGGTGTAAATTGAATATCTTTTGGATTCTGAATAAGACTGTAACGATATGCACAAAAAATAAAATATAAAAATGATGTGATTTTTGTTTTTGTTGGAGCTTGTACCAAACAAACAAGTTCCTTTACGTGCAGAGAATATGATTTGTAGGTCACGGGCGTCTCTGTAGCACCACAGCGCTTCGTTTATGGTATTTTGTGACGCGTTTTTACCTCTACGATTTAGATATTGCACTTGGTCATCTTGCGATTTTGATAATATTTCGATTAATTGTTCAGCCCTAGTTTTGAAGTCGTGGTCGACAAAAATAAGCATTTTGAAGACGTCACCATGGAACGATTTTTCTCTATTTTCTATTTATTGTTCTGCAACTGACGATTAGTTTCCTTATTGATTAATCTGCCAACTATTTGTTTTAAATATAGTGGAAAAAAAGAAACTTTCCAAGGAGACCGAGGTTTTCTACCAAAGATAATTAATGACACAAACAAGCAGAACATCCTCACATTTACAGCCTGGAACAAGAGAACGTTTCATTATCTTTGCTTTGAAATGTCTGAACCAGACAATTATTTTCCTGGTGATTGACTAATTGTTTCAGCCCTTCATTGCATAATGGATGAACTGTCGCCTCCTTAGCTGAGTCAGACAAGTGTTGTGTTTCACTGAAGAGGGATGATTTTTCACGTACAAGTTGTCGTCACGTTGGAGCTGACACAGTGTGACAGTCGTCTTTGTCGTTGAGATCTGAGTCACATGCGAGAGGCAGAAAGTCAGAGTTTCGGATAATCAGCCGCAGTGTGAACAGAGCCAGAAGTTACAGCAGTCAAAAGCACCGAGCTGAGGGATTTTTCTGTTGAATGTTACACTCCTGCACAAAGAGGGAAAACGCTGAGAGTGAACAGAGGAGGTGCAAAGGTTGCAGATGAGATTAAAAAACACACGGCGCAGGGCTTATAAAAACGTCCGAGGCTGAAAGCGAGAGTGTGAGTACGAGCGTCCTCCTCCTCCTCCTCCTCCTCC
>NW_019525506.1:727351-749638 GCF_002814215.2 Seriola lalandi dorsalis
GGGGGGGGGGGGTTCCTGATAAGAGCTGAGAGAGCGTGTGCGTTGTTGTGGTTCTACTCTTCTGAGAAGCTCATTTGTTTCCAGGGATAGATGGACGAGGGGGAAAGCCAGGAGGAGAGTTTCACCTCTTTTCTCTAAAGTGTTTCTTAAGGAGCAGGAGTTTAGTTTAAAGTTAAAGAAGGTTTATAACATGATTTGTGACTTTTTTGGTTTTGGTTTTTTTAATCTTGTTGTGGGATTTTTGATTAAGCAAGCTCCTAGTTGCAACAGCAGGAACAGGGATTGATATATCAGCTTTTTTTGTTAATCATTTTGTCAAGAAATGTCAAACAGATAATACAGTGCAAGTTGCAAGAGCCAAAAGTGACTCAGTTGCTCATTTTGCCCAAACAACAGTCAGAAAAACCCTAAATATTCAGTAAGTAGTAAGTAAGAAGTAAAACTTTATTTAAAAAGCTGTAATCAAGCAAATATTTAGTATTTTTACTTTCATTTTAGCTCCATAAAAAGGCAAATAAGAAAGAAAACTGAGACTGTAACAGGCTGTAATCATGTTTAATACAACACCTGACGATAAATAACCAAAGGTGTCCTCAGTGAAAGATGTTTAATTGCATTAAAAAGCTTTAATGTTCAAGATTTTAATAGTAAAATGTGTAAATTCACTCATTGCACAACCAAAGCAAAGCCACATAAAACTGTGAAATGATCTGACGCGGTTGGAGGAAGAGAAAGAAGGAAGAGGAATAACGTGGTAGAAATCACACAGCACATTGTGGAGAGACGGTGGATAATGGTGAATTAGATGAGGGGGGGGAGGGGAGTGTGAGGAGCAGCTGCTGCTAGTTTGTACTACAGACTGTGTTTGTGTTGTACATGTGTCATTTGCACCTTCTGTCTCACACAACAAACCTTAAAACTGCAGTAACGACACATCTACACAAACAATGCTGACATTCAGATTGAATCATACTATGATGATTGTAGCTGCATTAATTACATGTTTCCTCCTGGCAGCTGGAGTGGAGGATGGAGGACTCTGGTTGTGTAGTTTACGATTAAAGCATCTGTCAAAGGAGTAAATGTAAATATAATCGATCTGATGAGCTGATCGTACCAACACTTTTTTTTTTTTCCATAGCTGGATTTTTCAACAACTTAAGCTCAGATAGTCGTGAACTTTTGATGTGAACCAGGACTCACATGTCTAAAGGTCTCTGTCCATGTGTAGTGTGATTATAGATCAGCTCTAGCTTCTATATTAATACTGTGAAAGTATCAAAGCCTCAGTCCACAGAGAAATGCACACAGCCTGTATTCAGAAACTGAGCCTTAAAACCAGCCGTCAGGGCTTCTGGAACTTTGTGATGTCACAACGAAGCAGTCACCAAGCCCCGCCCACCTGGACCCACCATACAAACCTTTACAGGATTTGTTTTCTCTAAGTGTTTTTACCTGAAATCTGCTATATTTTTTATTGGATCAGTCAGAAAACAGTCAGCCAATCAGAAGAGAAGCTCAGAGCCTCCTCTCTTCTGATTGGCTCACCGACCTGTTGTTACTAGAGCTCCAGAGAGAAGCCTGAGAGAGGAGATGTAAAACTACACTGAGATGGTTTTTATATCTTCTGATGGATCAAAACTTCAAATAAAACACAGAAGAAGAAGAAAATATGGAGCTTTAAATTTCTTTTTGTTCTTTACAAAAATGCATAAAATATATATACATATATATTAAATCTGCTGAGTACATTTATCGTCATCGCTCATTCTGATTCTCACCACTCCATGACCTCCGGAAGATAAACTTCAGGACCGGGAATTTAAAATATAAATGTCTTCATGAATCACAGAGTGGGAGCTCGGATTGTGTCTGCGATGGAAAACCTTCCCTTCCTTCCTGACGTGCTGATGACTGTTGATGTAGCGATAGCAGCTAAACATCATCTGTTTGGTCAAACTCTGTATACACAACGCACTCATGTTTCTCTGAGGTCGCCGGCTTCATCACAAGCTTCATAAAAAACATTGACACATTTATTGAGTTTTATTTATTTACTCTGTCTTTAATTTACTGACTGAATGTTTCTTTTAATGTTTTCTTTTCCTTTGTATCCATTTTATTTTAGATTTGGAGGAATAATTGAAATGATAATAAAAGGAATAATAAAATCTTGATGCTCTAATGTAGCTGCTATAAAAATAGCTCCTCAGCGCTTTAATCTCTCTTTTGATAAAACTTCCCACCTTCACATCTGAAGTGCGATCACACCCCGACATGAAGCGTGTGATTTGTATGTGCTGCAATTAGGGAGGCGTCACGCAGTTTTAAGTGACTCCAGAAACATTCGTCTGTTCAGTTGATCTACTTCGTCTCCTCGGCGCGACGTTGGACTGAGTCCAGTGAAAGTTTCCAAAACGAGCCGTTTGCCATTGAGGAGCCGGAAAAATACTTTTTTCTCCTCTTTCTCTAGTGACTGACGGAGCGTTTACAGTAATTATGAGGCTCTTTGACAAGACGGTGATTAACTTGAAATGTTTGGTTGACAAAATGATGGTCATTCACAGAAACAGTGTAGATTCTCATAACTTAGAAATAAGGAAGACTAATCTGCAGGTAATGACTTTCTAGTGATTTTTCTCAGCTGTAATTGGTACGTACCAACTTGAGACATCCTAACTTTGTTTTCTTGAGCGTCTCCCTGTTTTAGCATCACAGACATTTATAATTAACTAAAAATAACCCAGTAGGATCACTGCTGCTCACAGCGACAAACTCATTTTTAGCCTTGTTAGCACTTTGGCTCTGTGTCCTCCACTGAGCTCCAGACTAATATATCTCAACAGCTATTATAGTGTCCTGTGTTGTTTTCCAGTAGAATGAACATGATGGAATATTTTTTTGACTGTTTAAAATCAATCTGTAGCGACCCAGCGAGGCCAAATTGTTCTAAATTCAGGCTAAATTCAGTGTTTGACTTTGGATGTTTGAGAGATCAATGGAAAAGACACGTCCTGATCTAAAATGCAAAAAGAGTAGGGATGCAGCTCATGATTATTTTCATTATTGCTAATTATTTTCTGCATTTTAAAATGTCAGAGTTGGTAAAACAGTTCCCTGAAGCCCAAGGCGACATCTTTAAACTGCTTGTTTAGTTCAGCTAGCAGCACAAAACCCAAAGAATGAAGATAAATGTCTCATAGGACAAAGAAAAATATAAAATCCTCACATTTGGCGAAGGGGGAATGCAGGCAAGTTTAATAAAAATGTTTTGTTTGGAAAATAAACAGAATATCAAAATAGTTAAAGCTCCTCCAGTGTAAAGGTCTGTGTCCATGTGTAGTGTGATTATAGATCAGCTCTAGCTTCTATATTAATACTGTGAAAGTATCAAAGCCTCAGTCCACAGAGAAATGCACACAGCCTGTATTCAGAAACTGAGCCTTAAAACCAGCCGTCAGGACTTCTGGAATTTTGTGATGTCACAACAAAGCAGTCACCAAGCCCCGCCCACCTGGACCCACCATCCAAACCTTGCAGGATTTGTTTTCTCTGAGTGTTTTTACCTGAAATCTGCTTTATTATTATTGGATCACTCAGAAAACAGTCAGCCAATCAGAAGAGAAGCTCAGAGCCTCCTCTCTTCTGATTGGCTCACCGACCTGTTGTCACTAGAGCTAGAGAGAGAAGCCTGAGAGAGGAGATGTAAAACTACACCGAGATGGTTTTTATATCTTCTGATGGATCAAAACTTCAAATAAAACACAGAAGAAGAAGAAATTATGGAACTTTAAATGTTATTTTTCAGTAAATCCAATAAGTATTCAACCTTTTAACTGATTAAATCACCAGCTGTTTCAGCTGTAACATGTAGGGCAGCAGAAAATTAGATTTTGATGGGAGTCCCGTTTTAGCAACTCGATACATGTCACCAGTTTTTTATTAAACGAATTAGGATGCATCTTTTTTTAGGTCCTTGCAACACAAACCTACATTCCTGCTTCTTTCTCGAGCTGCTGCTGCTTCTGTGTTTCTGTGGCACGTCTTTGGAATTCGTCAAACTGCCATTCACAGTAGCTTTTGTTTTCAGAAACAAACAGATCAGTGACCCGGTCTGTTTTCACACAAACTGCTGTGTTCCCACACGTTAACCAGGATGTGTGGATACTTAACTGTTTTCCACTGACATTTCTGACGAGGCAAACCGTGTTTTCACAGAGGCCTGGGGACCATTGTGGACTTGTTTCCTTGAGAGGTTTTCTTGTCAGTAAAGCAGGAGGGGGAAAATCCTGAGAGACAAACCAGTTTACATGCGGATAATGACGAGTGTGAGGTCACATGAGCGGCTGCATCCACCCGCTAAATTACTACAGGAGCGAAGGGAAGAACAAAAGCCATGGGAATCTGCTCCGAAATCCAGTTAGTTTTGGAAAACCTTGCTCATGACATGTTTTCTCAGTGTTATCCAGATAAATTTGATCCTCAGTGGACGCACCGGTCACGAGGCTGTGAGATAGTCATGACATAACTGGAAAAAATGTGTTGTTCTGAAGTGGGAGAATAAAAGGGAATCTGAATTAGACGCTGCCAAGAATGTTTGGGTTTGACCTAAATGTCCCGCTCTGTGTATTTTTTACGCTCTTTTACATAATATGTTTGACCGTCACTGTCGGTTATCGTCTCAGCTAATAGAAAATCTGAGTCATATTAACCATTAACCAAAGTCTGGAGATCAGGAAGTGAGGAGTAAGCAGAAAACAAAGACTTATGTGTTCCTGTCTTTTGTGTTTGGTTTTTTTTTCTCCTTGCAGAGAGGAGGTTCAAGAAAACTGCGTTCGCTGGAGGAAGAGGTTCACGTTCGTGTCGAAAATGAGCGCCAACCCCCACACGGGCGTCCTGGATCCTTCTGTGTGCAGGGTGTCAGTCAGGAAGGTACGACTCTCAAATCGCCCTCCTCGAGTTCAGAGATAAATTTAAATCAATAACAATGTCTTAGAAAGTCTGGGAATCCGAATCTGCACTTCAGTTATGTGTTTAAAGGCTCCAACTCATGATTCTTTTCATCACTGATCAAACTGCTGATTATTTTCTTCATTAATTGATTAATCGTTTGATGTGTTAAAGTCTTATTTTGCAAATTCTTACATTTGAGAACCTGGAGCCATTAAATATTTGGGTTTTTTTGCTTGAAGAATTGCTTTTAATCAATTATCAAAATAGATTAATGGACTAACTGTTGCTGCTGTAATATTGTGGATGTCTAGATTACATATACAGACAGGACCTACCTCACATTGAAATACAGTGAAATTATGTTTAACCCATAATTATATGTAACCTAAACATCTAAAGGAAACTTTTTTAAACCCCCCTCCCCTTGGAAAACACCTGCAGAAACCCTGGTAGACTCGACCAAACCAGGACGTGTAGTTTTACCAAATCGGCGCCTTTTGGGAAGAATGTTTGTATGAAATGATTTCTAGAGCTGACTTGGAAGAACATAAATATAAAACGATACCCTTTTATGTACCAAAAACAAAATGTACAGACTGCATCCAGAGGTTTGGAGAGTTTTTCTCAGAAAAATGCAGACTTGATGCTTAATCTCCCATGTGAACGCCGCGGTCCCGCTCTTTAATTTGCTCCCTGTCGTCGGGGCCCTGTAATTGGAGGCCGAATATAAAGTTTGGATCGGTTGAATAATTTGGTTCATCACTGTCTTCCTGTTTTGTTTTTTTGTTTTTATGTTTTTCTTTCCCCTGCAGGAGCTCAAAGGAGGAAAAGCGTACACGAAGGTAAGAGCTTGTGTCTCCTTCTCGGCCGCCTCGACTCTCACACCCTCATAAACACACAGTAACAGTTACAGATGAGCTCGTGTCGGCCTTAATGCCACGTCGTGTAAATATTAGCATTTCTCGCAGCGCTTTGAACGAGGGCCTGCCGGCGGCCGGACACGAACATTAATCAAAAAAAAAAAAAAACTTCTCACATTTACCCGGAATCTGCAAAACATCCTGCCAACACCTCTCGACCCGCCGTGGTAGCGGCTCCTGACGAGATGAGTCATGTTTCGTGGAATGAGACTGCCAAGGTCGAACCCCCTCGCGGAGATGAACGCCTCCCGCCTCCCGTGGACGTTGTTGCCCGACAGGAACAGTTTCCTCTGTTTTTTCGCCCCGTTCTCCTTTTAGATTTCCTTCCAGCTAAATTTACCTCGCTTCCCTCCTTAGAAGTCGGCTTCCTTTTTGAATACACACCTACGAAAACAGAAGCTCGCCCCCCCTGCACCCCCCAATAAAGAAAGGGAAACCCGGAGAACGGAGAATGGGAACCTTTCTCTGGAGAGAGTTAATTTAAAATAACATCACAGACGCTTGCTCAGACAAAGGCCGTTTCCACACGGCAAGAGGCTGCGAGGTTTGTTTTAGAGATAAAAGTCGTGTAGACAGTCGACTTATCGGCGTTATCTGGGGCTGTGGAGAAACTTCTGACCTACACTTAGTGGGTCAGAGGGGTTTCAAATTGTGCAGAATCACATGCTCGGAACATTTCAGCTTTTTATAGGCTCCAAGAATGATGGTGCCTTCAGATTAAACTCAGGTTTTAGACGAGGGGAGTCGAGGACTCTTTGTTTTAACAACGTCACCGAGATGTTCATATGATTATAATGAGAGTTAAATCTACCCTTTACGTTTGGATTCAATTTCAAAAGTCTGAAATTTGTAATAACGACAGCGCTGATGCGACACGAGTGCGGCTCTGTATTAAGTTTAAGTTTTTGTGAAGAAGGCAGTTTGCTGACATGTTGATCTTTATTAGTTTATCAGTTAAAATAAGTGTCAGGAGTCATGAGTGTGCAGCTCTCCCTGCCTTTGAATGAAATCAAAATTAAATTGGATTAAATTGAAGCACATCATACACAAGAAAAATAGCCACAGTTGTAATTTAATTAAGTGCAAAGGAAAGAGTTTCTTTTTACTCTCGTCCCTCTTTCTGTGATTCTTTCTCTCCTTCACTTTTATATATTGCCTTTTTTCTAACAGCATAATGAGGCTTTCAGTTTTATTCTATATAATTCTATGTTGTAAGTGACCACGGTGAAATACAGACACATTATAGTGTGGCTATTGATTGTATTGTGTTGTACGCAAAGATACGAGCCGATGGGTGTGAAGACTATAATTTCATCCGTTCAGTCGTTTCCAAACGGGAGACCGTTCGTCTTCCTCTGGCCTTCCTCCCGTGTTTTTAATTAACTCAGGTCACTGAGGCTGTAAGTGGTTAAATCACCGCGGCACCACAAGCTGTCCACCCACAGACATGCGAGCTCTCGAACTGTTCACCTGCTCCCTCTGTTTCTTCCTCTCTCACTCACGGTCTGGTTTGACGTTCGACGTGTGGTTTTTTTTTTTCTCTCCGTCATACACTATAAAACTTCAAAAAGCCTGTGAAGTTTACGACGTGCGTTCGCTCCGTGCGCTAATTGATGGGCGTTGCAGAAATAAGTGCCAGAAATAAACGAGGCCCTCCCATCAGCGAGTCTTCAATTAACCGTTTTCTGCTCTTCACCCCCTCAGCTGGGCTTCACGGACCTCAACATGGCGGAGTTCGCCGGTTCTGGCTCCACCGTGCGCTGCTGCCTGCTGGAGGGATACGACACCAAGAACACACGGCAGGACAACTCCATACTGAAGGCAAGGACACGGGTGTCGAGGAAGGAAAACGCAACTCGTGCCGTGGAAAAAAAAAAAAGCAGAAAAGAAGAAGAAGAAATTGAATTTTATGAGAGAGCGTAATCTGAAAAACTTTTCAAATTAAAAGCCTTGCCCTTGCGGAATAAAAAATGGAATTTTAATGTGTCATAAATTTTATAGGCTCTGGTGCCTGAAGCAAGGTTGATCATTAACTCTTGAGACTATGACCTTTGACCCTTGACCTTTTTTTTCATTGATTGTTTCCACTTCATAAATTCAGTCAGAAGCAGCCAGAGAGGAGACGTCGGAGATGCGTCGTCCTTTTGTCCTGTAAAACCAGTGAAGGGCTTTTGGTCTCTGTGTGAAAATGAAAGTATGTTTTACTCCTGTGGTTCCACCCGGAGCTGAATTAGTGGTCGATTTAATTGATTTGTTATTTGTGATTCCCTCTGTCGAGCCTCTCACTTTGAGGGTTTGCTGCCTTTCTTTGTCTCATGTGACAGTAAACTGAATATTTTTAGGTTTTTTTTTTACTGACAAAAACAACAATACAAGGCTTGCTGAAGTCATATATGTTATAGATGAAAGGTTTAACCAGTTGATTGAGAAAATAATCAATAGATTTACTGATATTTGAAAAAAAATTGTTAGTTGCACCACAGGAAAATCACCATTTATCCATCTGTGTTGATAAGACACAAGCAGCTGAAACATTTAAATGCCTCTGTGGGTGAAGGAGCTCAGGAGCTCAGCAGCGCCACCCGGTGACCATCGGCCCAAACTGCTCTTTATTTTAACGAAGCCAAGAAAGAAGTCCTGAGCAGTTTTGCCATCTCACTCCCCCTGGAAGTCTTAATACTGTGCAGTTGTGCGTCGCTCATGCGTCAGTGAGCTTACTGGGAATTTACTCCGACCCCCTCCTGCTACTTTTTTATTATCGGTGAAGCAGCCAACAGACTGTAGCTGAAACACGCTCACTGTTAATGCTCAGCAACACAAATACAGGGCAGTGGTTTATTGAGTTTATTGGGTTTGAGCTGCTGTTTTTTGGTTTTGCAGCTTCACATGTTGAACCTTTTTTTTTTTTTTTTCCAGATTTGTTCTCAGATAAACTGAACTCGTCGGTCGGCCGGTGATGATTTTGTATCGGACTCTGTGATAAGGACAGAGAAACAGTGATTTGATTTCATTCTCAGTCTGTTGATTTAACCGCCGTGCAGGAAAACAATCAGGTGTAGAGGAAAGGAAACAGGAAGTGATGCTGCACAAAAAGGGCAGCAATTTCACAACAGTGAAACAGAAAGAAATTTTGATAAATGGATTTGAATTAACCACTCCTTCAGAGATCCTCTTTCTTGATATTTGACTTTGACACGTTCAAGACTCTGAGATGTTCGTCCGAGGTTCATAAAGATTGTTTTTGTTGCTTACAGGTGATCATCGGGATGACCCTCCTGTCTGGAGACCCGTGTTTTAAAACGTGAGTAGTTCAACTTTACATTGAGGATGTTTCTCTGTGTCACCGTGATTTCTAACGTAGATGTTTTTTACGATCCTTTTATTATGGAGGTTTTAAACTTGAGTTTTCTCGTGTCACTTTCGTTTTTTCTATTTTGTGTTTTCTGATATTTGATCTTAGTTAAAAACAAAAAAGAAAAAATTCTGGACTTTGGGAAAATGATGCATCTTATTTGTTCGTCCCATGTTGGTCATTACAGTTACATGTCAGGCACCATGTTTTCTGCAGTTATTTATTTATTTTTTTTGTATATTTTCAACCTTTTAATCAGTTTTTTTGAACGTGCACAACCTCTGTTCTCCTCTGTCCTCTGTCGCTGCAGTGACTCAGTTTCCTCGTGGTCAATAAAAGTCATCTGAGTGGAGCCAAGCTAAGCAGAGCTGCAGCCGTGTGCTCATTTAATCTTGTTCCAGACTGATAAGGCGTGTTTTGTTTTTTTTTCCTGCAGGCCTCCCAGCACGGCAAAGTCCATCTCCATCCCAGGACGAGAGCACACCCTGCAGCTGGACTGTAAGGGGGAGGGAACGGCGGAGCCCGGGCCGGCCGGAGGGGTTTCTCTGGGCCGATGTGCCAAACCTCGACCCTCCATCATCAGCTCAGGTACAACTCAGCAGAAAGTATCTGTACTTTAGTTTTAGTGGTGGGGTTGAACTCTGAACACAGGTTACATCTTAGATCTGGGTCCAAGCTGATAAAATACCTTCTCTTCAGCCAGCGGTTCCCAGACTGAGAGGAACAAGGTTCACAAGACGCATTTAGACAGAACAACGTTGTTTAACTTTTCCAACTTTCCAAGTTCTTACTTTTACGTTTTTCATTTGCAAATTTAATTGTTATTTGTTGATATAAATTTATGCACAAAAAGAATTTATTTTATTTATCTAGTTAGTTAGACCCTCGTTAGCCACTGTGTTATAACATTGGATCCTCTACTGGATAAATAAAACTTAGACTGTGGGATGAAAAAGCTCCTGGATCCATTTCAGAAAACTTAACAAACATAAGATTCTTGCAAACAAGAAAGTCACAGTGTTTTATCCTTGTGTAAACAAATACAATCTTAACTTTTTGAAAAACATATTGAACCAGTTACATGTGTCCACTGCTTGATATTTAACTGTTTTAAGGAATTAAATGTTTTTGGCTTCTTATAAATGTATAAGTCATTTATTAATTACATCTTCTTTTTTTTGTTTTTTAAGAAAGATAGTAGTAAAGTATCTTGAGTATCTTAATAATAATCGTTGGGTTGCAGCTGAGCCAGAATAGATTTGATGAGGGATTCAGAAGGATTTGGATTTGATTTGCTACTGGATTAAGAACCAATAAAGTGGCAGTGACTCCTTAACTTATTCCCAGATACAGTGAGTTCAGATCAAATATCGTCCCATTTGTCTCATTCATGCCTCAGTGTTTCAGATTATTCAACTGCCAGAACTCAACTGCTACTAAACTCTTCAATGTCCAACCAAAGCTTTCTTAAATCACTTTTCCTGTGTTTAGAACTGATATGAAAAATAAATCCCAGTAAAAATGATGTCTGAAAGACTTGAGATTAAAAGGAGATGAAGCGGTCTTGAGACTGGACTCCAGCTCAGCCAGATGTGTTTCATAACATGAGCCAAAACTTCCTGGAACAAGTTCTTTAAAAAAAAAAACTCACATGGAAAACTAGCCGACAATGTTTAGGATTTGTTCAGTTTAAATTAAAATGAAAAACGAAACCTGTTTTTTGTTCCAACTTGGAAAACGACTTGAAAGGCTGAGGTCGTTCACAGCAGCAGAACATCTGGTTCAGGAGTCGGTCTGAAAAAAAAAGAAAACAGCTTCTCCACGTGAGAAGGGAGGGGGCGGCAAATTCTCTGCCACAAGCCACGAACATCCAAAGGCGAATAATGTTTCATGACAAACAAAAAATTAGTTTTGGAAAGCCGTTAACTTTGACCGACATGTTGGAGGGAAAACCTGCCGCGGTCGTAAATTACGGCGTCTGTCGATCAGAAACCACCGAGTTCTGCGTCTCTGCCGTGAAGGTAACAGAAACACTGTCCGATCTCCCAGAGGAACACACTTCAAGACAACGTGAAAACATATGACGGTGGTGTTTTCTTTTTCCTTTGTTGCCCTCAGGTCTCCTCGACGAATCAGAGGTGAACCACAACCAGTTCGGTTCTGCGGAAGTCTTCCAGTCCGGTCACTCTCGTAACTCCAGCTACGCCAGCCAGCACAGCAAGATCTCAGGTACGACGTTCACCGACCCTCCCCGTCATGTCTTTTAATAATCCAGAAAAGCCTCTTTTAGGAAACTGAACACTTTATTTACTTGTTTATTTTTTTATTATTTTAATCCAAATTCTCGGATAAATTCCTGCTGCTGCACATTTATACTGCACTTAATTCTCCAGTGTTGGAATGATTGGCTGAGTAGCGTCACCTGCTGAAACGCCTGTCGAAATAGAAAAACACTCCGCCAAAATAATTCTCAATAATCTGGAGGTTAATAGGTCGAGGTCGGGAGAGAATGTAGTGGTTGTGCCTGGTTGGTATTAAGAGCCCAAAGTGAAACAGCCAGGAGGATGACGCAAGCCAGGGTGGGCCCAAGGATTCATGTCGTCGACACTGAACTCTGACCCTGACCCGAGAAAACCAGATTCATCGGTTCTCCAGTTCTGGTCCTGGTCTCTGATTTCCCTCTTGTGTCCCTGCTCCTCCCGCAGGCTACAGCACCGAGCACTCCTGCTCCTCCAGCCTGTCGGACCTCACGCATCGCAGGAACACCTCGACAGGAAGCAGCACCTCCGGGGGCCTGGGCTTCAGCGCCGACACACCCGCAGAGGGCGACAAGGACGCCGGACGTCCTGAGAGACCTCCTCGACCCCCGCGGCCTGTCTTACCCCCGAACAGGCTCCCTAGGTACAGACACATGTTGTCAGTGCCCCTGTCATAGGATCATGAGGGTTTACATTCAACACGTGTAACGTCCTAGTTCAGTCCTGTTCTAACTACATCTACTGTTGTGTGTATTTCAGGAGGAAGCAGGACTCGGTGGAGAGTCACCCCTCCTGGGTTAATGACACCCGCATGGACGCCGACGACATCGTGGAGAAAATTGTCCAAAGCCAAAACTTCGCAGATATCAACAACACTGAAGGTAAAGTGAGAGTGAAGATCGCTGCAGAGAAGCGGCTCGCAGGTGACGCAGCCCAACATGAACTAGACTTAGAAGAACAACCTCAGCAGTGATTATTTTACAGCTCAGAACAAGAAGAAAACAAACGCAGCTAGAGCAAAAATACCGAAGGGTTTTAGTTACAAGAGAGTGGACTTTGTCACGAGGCTGCTGAAACACAGCCAAGATGTTAAATCTGCAGTTAGGTCATAAATCACAGTATGAAAAGAGATTCTTTCACACGTGAATAAATCTGTGTCCATTTTAGTTTAAGAGTCTGTTCATGACGACAACAAGCAGGTGAAGCAACTTCACAAATGCCAGACTACACGTTCTGTTTTCTTTGTGTGGAAAGTTGCAGGCTGCAGCTTTTGTACGAGGTGTTTATAAAGTGTCATAACATCAGCAGCTCCACATTCCTGTTACGTTCCCAGAAAGCATCCAGGGATATAGGCAAGTAACAATATGGATAAATAAAACAAGAACCGTGCAAAGCAGACAAGACACAGGAAAACAGATTCAGCAGTAAGGAAACAGGAGGTCATGCTTGATCAGATCCAGTTCATGCAACGAGTGTTTACAGTTGGGCGGAAAGGTTTTAGGGAAGGAGGAGACACAATGTGATTTTAAAAGCGGAGATAATGGCGCACCCTGCGTCCTTTTCTCACCTCCAAACAGCTTCACTGTGTGAAGCGGGTTTAAACTGACTGTCGTTATTTTGGAAAATGGACGCCGGTAAGTAGTGGAAGGAGGTGTAGGGGTTCTGACGGAATATATACCGGCCCCTTCAAGGCGGTTTTCTCCCAGAGGAACGTGGGACTGACCAGCAGCTCAGAAGAGAAGAGAAGCCAAAAAAAACTTTGTGTCAGAGGGAGGCGTCTGTAGCGGGGGTTTAATGGACACCAGCAGTGATGATATCGCTGGTGTGAGACGGAGGCCATCGCTCCTCAACATGGTCTCCTCTGTTTACAGTGAATCTCCTCGTGTGAAGGTTTTACACGCAGCTTTCAGACATCAATAACGAGCCGTCGCGGCTTGTTATTGATGTCTGAAAGCTGCGTCTGTGACTGCTGCACCATCTTTGGGCTGAGCTCTCCTTCACTTCCCCAGCTCTGTGCTCCGTCACCTTTTATTGCCCGTGTGTTGATGCTTCCTGGTTTCTGTCAGCCGCTGCCGACTCCAGGGTTCCTGCAGGTCGTTGAAAAGTCTTAAAAAGTCTGACATTAAAACAAAGGAAAAGAAGGTTTAAATGTCTCATATTTACTGTGGATTTCTTGTAGGTTTTACATTTGCTGATAGTGTGTTTAAGACTGGTAGAAATAATAATAAATAAAAATAAATAATTGGGCTGTTGTTGCTTTGTTAACAGACACAAATTTATTTTTAACATGCTAGGGGGCGCTAACCTGCTAAGTTTGGTATAAAACTACTGTCTAAACCATGAGGGCTAAAAAGTCTGGACTAGAAAATACTAAAAAACGTGGTTTTCCCTCTTAAATTAATATGAAAGGATTTGGAAAATGTTTAGCATCTTTTATTGCTGGGTTTCTGAGCATGGACTGAACTTTCCACTCTGCCTCCGTTTTAAATTGTTGTTTATAGAACAAAAACAAAAGTCAGAGTAAAAGAAATCATTTGGACATTGTTCAGACTTAATTTTCATTCATTGAGGTCTTAAAAAAGGTCTGAAAAAGCTTTGATTTTGATTTTTAAAATGGTGCAGGAGCCCTGAACTCTGTCCCTGTGTTTCTGCCTTTCAGACAGTAACCTGCGTCTGTTCGTCAGCAGAGATGGAACCACCGCGCTCAGCGGCATCAGGCTCGGAAACAGGTGAGACGCTCTCTGTTCCTCTATCACATCCTCCCCTCCTCGTTTCTCTACTCTGTGTCCCTGTCTGTGTGGAGCTCTCTCTTCTTCTTTTCCTTTTGGTCACTTTCACTTAAACTGTCCGCAGACACATGTCTGGAATCTGGGCCTGATCAGGTGTTTCATGACGGATAAGAATCTAAACTTCTTAAATGCCTAAACCCACAGCGCTGCTCTGTAGGCTGGTAAGGCGACTCTTCATAGCAGTTACACTAGATTTAATTGGAGACCAATTTTAACAGTGACACTTCAATCTATCAATCATATGAATAGAAGGAGAGGAAGCTGCAGGAGCAGTGTGAGAAGAACTGGAATTAGTTAACTTAAGTTAAACTTTTCATGAAGCAGAAGAACAGAATGTGTTTTTGGCCCCAACTTCACATATCTGCAAAATCTATAGAGAAAGTGTCTTATACACTGTGTCAGACCGACACGTTTCACCTTGAGACCTTCGTCATTTAACAAAGAGCAGAGTCGCCACCTCACAGGCCAGCTTCAAACTAAAAATCACATACCTCCACCAGATCCACATTATTATCTGGATCTGCACTGAACTGTGCAAACTCACAGATCTCATCATAATATGGATCTGCCCCTTTTTATCTGACAAACAAACAACCTCCTTGGTGAAGGTAACTAGTTCGCACTCTGACCGTTTGCCCCGTCTGTTTGGATCCTTGCAGGGTGTCTGCGGGCGGCTACGAGCCTGTGGTGATAGAGAGCCATTAAGCGGAGCGCCGACCTGCGGATCGTCCTGTCGTCTGTGTCGCCGGTTTTTCCTGGAGCTTCAGCTGGTCTGACGCCGTGAGGGGAAAAACCTCGTCAGTTTGCACTTTATGTGAAATGTGTGGCAGTGCTCGCCTCCGCTCCGTTCGTCTGTGTTGTTGTTGTGATTCAGATGCACAAAAAAAAAAAAAAAAAAGTTTCTCTGAGACGCCCCCCCGTGGTGTGTTTACCTGCGTCTGTGCTGCAGTAACAACGTTTCTTTTGTTGTTTTTTTCTTTTTAAATCCAGAGATTCAGGAGATCACACCATAGAGTCATTTCACCTGTTTAATTGATAGAGATACAGACACCAACATCATCCGTGTGTCCCCAGCTCGTCGTTATAACTGCCGCCGCACTAACGACCACCTTCACCCACAGTAAGAGAGAGGAAACATGCTGTTTAAAAATAACTAATGCTTCAAGTTATAAATGATGTTAGTGTGCAGAGACCATGTGTGGAAAACATTCATTCATCTCTGGAAAACTGTCGTGTGTGTGAGTAATAGAACTATATTAGAGCCAGATACAGACAGGGAGAGAAATTCCCAGCTGTTATTAATACTGTTGGTGACAGGAAGTTAGTGAGGCTGGACTGAAGCTACTTCTTGATGTCCTGGGGATGAATGGATGAGGATGGTTTTCATGTTTTAAGTTCACTCGTGGTAACAAACCAATTCATTATACACTTGATTTATTCTAGTGTTAATATAAGAAATGACACCCATCATCGTTTCCCTGAAGTCCCTGAACTTCTGCTTTTCTGGAGGTGAGAGTAATTTGCAGCCACAGACTCTCAGCAGCAGTTTCATCGAAGTGTCAGTTGATTTTTTTTTTTTTTTTTTTCCCCTTCACATCAATTCTGACAAATTTCTGTCGCTGCAAACTGTCTGAAACGGTTTTGCAAGAATCCTCCCGGTATGGAGTTCAGTTCACATGAAATGATCATTTTTGGAACGGTTTCGTTCTTGTTGTGATTTAGTTGGAAAAAGTTTCCACCTTCAAAAAACTTTGTAAACCAAAGCCCAGCAGCAAAACAGGATAAAATAACTCCTAAGTGCATTTGGAAACTGCGTCTCAGGGCAGCACATCAACACTGAATGTGACCGAGAGTTTGTAAAAGCCACTGATCGACTCTGACTCACTTTAGTTTTTTTTATTTTCTTTTTGTTCTTCGTGTTTGAAGTTGTTCCCTGTTGATCGGGGAGCTGCGATCGAACCTCCTCTTCACTTTGTGCCTGTAAAGTTTCTCTTAAATGAGCCTAAAGCACCGTGAGCAGTGCTGGTGACGGTGAGGAGAGAAATGTTGTTTCCTCTGTTTGTTTGTCTCAGTCGTGTTAATACCTTCAGGTGTGTGACCAGTTAGGAAATCCCACTGTTTTTACTCTCTATATGTTTGATTACTGAGCTGCTGCTGCTGCTGCACCGTCGCCACGTCCTCATGAAGGATTAATCAAAAGGATATGTATTATTATCTTCTCTCCTCAGTCATCAGAAGTTAAAACAACATGTGGTCAGTTATAAAACATTAGCTCTGTGGTACAAACTGTTCTGGTTGAAGGAAGACTTCACTACATGAAGGGGGATTTATCTGCAGAGGCTGTGACTGTAAAAGTCTTTGTTGCCCCCTGGTGGGGCAACGGCCTGCTGTTTTTGTTTTGTTTTGTTTTATTGTTTGTTTCAGGCCCTTTGGTGTTTACAAGGATGTTTACTTCGAGTCAGGCAGAAGAAGAGACACCAAGGAGGCAGAAAAAAGGACAGAAGAAGAATTGTAATGTTGGCAACCAGCTGGCTGGTTGATGCTTCTTCTTCTTCTTCTTTCTTTTTTCTTTTTTTTCTTTGTTACTTTTAGATGCAGGTTTTGTGTTTGAGGTGACAGAACAAGGATTTTATCTTGTACAGAGGCTTAAAATCGTATTTTTCTGTTTGTAAAAAAGGAGACAGAAGCCATCACTTTGAGAAATAAGTCTCCCTTTTCCACATGCAGGTCATTTTAACTTTACAAACCTCTTGAATTAAGTTAAATAACACGATGCACGACCAGTTGGTCAAATCTGAAACATTTTCAGTTTAACCAGCAAATTAATCAGTTATGAAAATAACTGGCGATTGATTTTCTGTAGAGGAACTATCAGGTGATCAGCTCCAGCCACATCAGAAAAAATAAAATAATCCTTAAGACTCTGTTCTTCATCAGTTTGGCCGTTATTTTTAAGTTTTCCTTCTTCTCGTTTCCCCTTTTCACGACTTCTCACTTGTCTTTACACGACCCTGCTTGGTTTATTAATCACATTAGTTATTCTCACATTTGGGGATGAACCACTGATTGCATGGTCTGAGTTTACGTCACCACAGCCTTTAGTATTCCTTTAAAGCATTTATTTATATATTTTTGTTCCTCCTTCTTTAAATTTTATTTTATTTTATTTTTGTCTGGAGGTCGGTTATAAGCTACGCACACAACTCACCTCCCCAAGCTTTTTTTTTTCTTTTAGTATGTCTAACAAATAATTCTATTGTAACAAAGCTAGTTTAACCTAAATTTATTAGAGAATTGAGTTGGAACTGTTCTTCCAGTCGTCACGTAGTAACTACAGTCTGTTTATTTTTTTCTGCAGAACTGACTTTAAACAATAAAAAGCTAATCCTGAGTTTCTTCCTGTGTCACGTTTTTTAATCATTGCTGTTGTTCTGACATGATTTAAATGACAGGAATATTAAATACAGCAAAATGTGTGTGTCACCAAGATGTCTGTGTATGTTCTTTCACCTCTGTAATAGTCCTGAGAATCTGAGGGGTTTAATGACACGAGTAGGAGTTTATATTCTACAATTATAAACAGAAAACATGTTCTTTTTTTTTTTTTAAATAGTTAATTTTTGCCTGATAGCACAGAGTCAGAGGATGACATGCAGCAAAGGTCCACGGGTGGCGCTTGAGTCATTCTGATATTCTTATATTAAATATCTGAAAAAGGTTATGTAAACGAGATTTTAAACAAGAATATAGCTAGGAAAATAAAGATTTAGTGTTGTCATGGCATCCTGAGCAGAGACCTAAGTCACAACCCCTTCAAGTGTTTTAATTTCAGTTTCTCTGGTCTTTATTTTGGTCTGGTTGGACATGCATGGTGCAAACCACGGGCCAAGGACATTAGCAGCTGTATAAACACACGGCCTCCGCCCACATGGGAGATGACACTTTGCATTAAACATTGTACAGGTGAGAGCAACCTTCCAGAATTTCCTCCACTTAAGAAACCACGTCTGTTTTTTATTGTTTTTTCTATAAACTTATTATTGGGGACTACTGGCTCAAATCCCGGTCGCCTGGTGGCCCCTCAAAACACCCATAAAGTATTTTAAGTTTTTACTGGCTCCGTCAGTGACGTTGCTCCTGCCACAGCGTCGGATACAGGAGCCAATACTGGTCTAACTTTACCAAGAGGACAACCCTACGAGCTGCTACAGCAGGGGTGTCAAACTCATTTTCACCGAGGGCCACATCAGCATGATGGTTGCCCTCAAAGGGCCAGATGTAACTTTGAGGCAGTATAAATGTAATGTAAAATAAATACAACTACTACTTAATGTTAAATAACTCTGGATTTTTATTATTCAACTTACAAATATTACATATATATTTGCATAAATGTAAAAAGAAATGTTTGTTTGTTGCTCTGTTATAACATAAATCCTTTTCATTTGTCAGTTTATGAAACCCACATCACTCCATCAATCAACGATCAAACTATCCAAGTGAATAAGGATAAATAACAAGTTATGACATTAACTTTGTTCAAAACTTTTTTGTCATAGTCGAGAGGGGCGGAATAACGGTCCAACCAACAATTGTGAGCTGCTAAGAACATGAGTGACAGGTGAAGCATTTTACACAAACATATGGCTGCACACAGCTTTGCAGGGAGATACATCCAACTAATGAGACATGGTTTGATTACAGTGAACGTTTGTCTGCATCAACACATAAACCTGCAAACACTAAATACATTGCTACACATATAACGTAGTATATGTAATAAACTCAAAATAACAACACAAGGGTTGTCTCAGTTCACACCTATGTCGGTCAAGTTTTAAGGTGAAGTTGATGAGGAGATGCTGCCTGTCCTTTATCACACGACAAAAAACAGACCGGTTTTTCTCCTTGAAGCACAAACATATATTCGCCTTCCCGTCTTTCTAGAAACAGCTTTTCATCTGCAGCTTCCATCCATTTGGGGATCATTGTTTGTATTTCTTAATTCGGAAAATGGCACTGATGTGGAAACACTGCGATCTAGTGGCGGGATGCCGTCACTTCACATGTAACATGATCGGCATGCATTATGGGAAATGTAGTTTATAGTCAATGCACCCTTTTGACTTATTTATTATAAGATAATCAGACCTTTTAAGCTCTTGCGTAAAAATAAAAAGACGTGGCGGGCCACATTTGGCCCGCGGGCCTCGAGTTTGACACATATATCTACAATGTAGAGTATAGAGAAAAAGACCAAAGAAACAGCACTCTGATGAGATGATCACAGATATCTGAAAATACATTATTCCCTCAGCTTAGTTGTAATAAACAGTCTGCTGAACCGTTTTACATTAAATAATAGAATAGTAACTAATACTCAGTTTGGTGTCATTGTGCAGGTGAACATGTCATGATGGTTCTCAGCTCTCAGTGATGTTCTTTATTCTGACAGAGACAGAATCATTCCAACAGATGTTTTGACTCCTGTCATCAATAATGAAATGAACTACAGCTGAAAACTATCCGACTAACACTGAACCAAACTTAATATGAACAAACACGACACACACGTCTGCTGCTCTGCTCTTTAACAGCACGTCCAGATGTCATGGTTGTAATGTTGAGCATGATAGAAAAGTCAAGTTTTAAGCAGGAGCCTATGGCTGGAAATAATAATAATTCATGGCAAGATGTGATTAAAAAGACTGTGCCATGGTTATAATATTGAACATGATAAAAGGTTACATTTAACCAAGAGCTTATGGCTGAACATGGTAGTGGTTCATGGCAAGACCTGACTGAAGGGATGGTTCATGGTTTTCATGTGTTGGTGTAGCGGTTCATTAGAAAGAGTGAGTTAAGGAAGAGTAATTCATTGTTTTTATGTGTCTTCAGTTGGGAATATAAAAATTATGATTGATAATCTATTCTGTGTTCAACTGCTTTTGTCTGGCAGGTATAGAAGACAACAACAGACAGTGCCGGCACTTGTAGATAAAAGTAGTTTATTATTATATCACGTTTTGTTTACAACCTTTTACATACCTTTTATCAGAATTCACTTGCACACGTTATTTTTTTGAATTTCAATTGTTTTATTTTATTTATCAAGCCTGTGGCAAATGTGCTGTACAGCGATTGATTGATTGTTGATGCCTGTTCCCGTGTGGGAGAAAAGAAGCAGCATGGCTGACTGAAGAGATTACACACTAAAAAAATGCTAACGTGTCGTGCTCGTGTAGTTTTTCCACCTTTTCTTTACTTTATCATTTTCCCCGGCAACGGGGTGTAACACAGACGCGACAGTTTACTGTGATAACAGGATTGTTTAGTGATCGTGACTTACCGACATCGACAACCCGCTGTCACTGTTAACACTAAGTTCGGTGACGTCACCTTCGCTTTGCAGAACTCATTTTAAAACACATTATAATATGTTTTCCCTTGGTCTATGGTTTTAATACAAGCGGTTACACCACACAGTTCGCTTACACACAGTAACTTCAGCTAATATTACGAAGGTTCTCCTCATATATGTGATACTTACCAAATGTGGACATGTACGCAATTAGCTACTTAATTTTATTTTAACACTAATATATAAAGTTTACCTCCAATTATGAATGCTAACTGTGTTAGCAGCGACTTCGTACAGTGTATCCAGGAGCCTGCTGCGGTCAGGTAGCAGGTGTAGGTGGTCGTGCATAGCAAAGATCCTTTCTACAGTTGTTCTTGTTATTACAGCCTGTTGCTGCACAAAGCTCAGGCATTTTAACACTAACTGATGGATTACTTGTCCCTGTTGGAGCAGAGAGGAGGAGCCTCCGACTCCACAGCCGGCTTCTCCTATTGGTGCAGCAATGACCCTGTCAGTCCACACCACAGCTGCTGCCGTTTCAGCATCAGAGGAATAGAGCTTAAGAGCCCAGTTCACACATCAGATCTTCCATCTGCGCACAAGGGGAACCCGATGGCTTAGTGTGGCCAACCACAAGTCACAGGATCATACCTATCAAACACAGCTTGACAAGGGACTGGACAAGAGGGGTCAGAGGGAGGAGTTGGGATGAGAGCCCTTGTGGTAGCAACTTTGTCAATGAAAAACTGCAGGAAATTATTGCACAGCTCAGGGGACGCTTCCACACAGACAGACTGAGGGGCATTTAGGACAGAGTCAATAGTTTTAAATAACACATGGGAATTGTGGCGATTAGACACAATAATATGTGACAAGTATTCTCTTTTTGCCTCTTTAACAGTGTTCTGGTAATGTTGCAAACAATCTTCTAGGATTTTTTCTAGGAATGAAACCTGTAGCTTGTTTTTCTTCCATCTGCGCTCGGCTTTGCGGCATTCCCGTCTTGCTGCACGAGTTCTGTCACTGAACCAGGGCTCTGGTTTCACTTTAGGCTGCATGGACTTTAATGGAGCCACAGAGTCCAGTATGGATTGACAGGAGGAGTGAAACCAGGAACTTAGCTCCTCCGTGTCAGCAGACCGTGAGTCAGAGGGAACACAGAGCTGGTTGAATGAAACAGTGAACTGACCGGCAGTCGAACAGTTAAAAGGCCTACGGCGCTGAGCGAAAAGTCATTGACAAAGTCCTTATTGTATTTGGGGGGTCTGCAGATGACAGCGCACAGCACCGGATCAGAGAGACCCACCTCAAATAAAGTCACCTCGAAGCTGGAGAATGAGGATGGAGCAGCACACTGCTTACATTTAAAGTTGTTTCTGTAAACAGTCGCCGTTCCTCTGCCACGGCCCGATGTCCGCGGGGAGTTAAAATAAGAGCAGCCCGGCGGTAAAAGCTCGACCAGGGCACTGCACTCACCGGCACCGATCCAGGTCTCTGTCACACAGAGGAAGTCCAAGGCGCGGGAGCTGAAGAAATTAATCAGAAGGAAAGTCTTGTTTGCCAGTGATCTGACGTTCACCAGGCCAATCCTGGCAGGAGCCGGGGCCTGTGGTTCGGCGGATCCGGGAGCCCGGAGCAGCGTCTTCAGGCCATA
>NW_019525506.1:749658-750266 GCF_002814215.2 Seriola lalandi dorsalis
CCACAGCTCTCTGCTGCTTATAGCGACTTTCACTGTTTAGAACTGATTGTTACTTTAGCTTAGCAGCTAGCTCTGGCTTCTCTCTCTCTCTTGCTCAGTGTGTCTCGGACCAACAAATTAACTTGTTCATAAGAGTCATAGGCGGCGCCAGCAATGGGCCCGGGCTCACCCATTCAAGCCAATCAGAAGAATATGTTTTGGGGATTAAAATGTTCATCTAATTGCCAGCTTTAGCTGAGCTCATGTGAAAGCTAACTTCTCAGTCAATCAGCAGCTTTCTATCATACGTGAGTGCCCGCCCCCAGGCTGCGTCATCAGCATGTGACCCAATTAAATGAATGAGTTAGTTCGCGCGCAAACAGTCAGGAAGAAAGAAATGTGAAACTTTACAGGTAAAGAGAAAAGAGAGAGACGGAGTTTAAGATGGCGAAACAGAGCAGCTTACTTGGCTTTTTTAACAAAAGACGTCGTGTTGAGGAAGAAGAAACTCCACTTGAGTTAAATACAAGTGCTAGTTTAAAGGCCAGTTCAGCCGATGCCAAAGCAAAGCTAGTCCTCCTCCTCCTTCATCATCCTCCTCCTCCTCCTCCTCCTCCTCCTCCTCCTCC